>NW_017673643.1:15071-85449 GCF_001879085.1 Nicotiana attenuata
TTTTTTTTTGAAAAAGCTTTTAAAATGTATTTGTCCATAAAATTTTACTAGTTCTTGAAAGTTTTTGAAAATGAGTTTTTTCAGAAAACCACTTCAAAATTTGTAGAAGAACATTTTTCCACACTCACAAAATTGTATTTTTTCAAGTGAAATACATATCGAAACGTAATTTTAAATTTCAAAAATAATTTTTCAACTTAACTCCAAATAGACGTATTTAAAAAAAATATAATTTTTATGTCCAAGCGCCTACATAGTAACCACCGAAACCAAATTTTCACTTTTTAAGTTTTTAACTCAGTAACTACCAGACCAAATACAAGACTTACTGGGCGTTGGACATAAGAATTGAAGAATTCCAAAAAAAAAGTGAAATCTTTTTCAAGTGAAAATTGTATTTGAAAATTAGAGTTGTGTTTGGACGTCATGGAATATAATTTTGGGTTGTTTTTGAATTTTTGTGAGTGAAGTGAAAATTTTGGAAAAACAGCTTTTTGGAGTTTTTTAAATTTTCGAAAAATTCCAAAATTCATCTTCAAGTAAAAATTGGAAATTTTATGGCCAAACACTGATTTGAAAAAAAAAGTCAAAATTTTTCGAAAAAATGTAAAAAAATTCTTATGTCAAATGGGCTCTTACATTGGCAAATTATTGAAATTTCAGTTAGTAACAGTTTACTCTAGAGTTTTCTTAAAAAAGAGAAGGGAAAATGCATAAGTCCTCCCCTGACCTATACACGGATTTTCAACTACATACTTTATCTTTGTGGGAATCCTATTACCCCCTTAAACTTTTCTTAAATGGAATAAATACCATCCTAAAACTAGACAACCAAACTCTTGGCAAGTGGTGAACTACACGCGTTGCCACATGTATATTTAGTACTTTTTTATTCTTTCTTCTTTGTCTTATCCTTTTTTCTTATTTCTTATTATTCTCATTTTTTTTGTTATTTCATTCCCTTTCTTTTTGTTTTGGTCACCAGTGACATAAAATGGCGGTCGTCGGAATTTCAAGGACGCCATTTTTTTCGGCAAATTTTTTTTCTTCTTGAAAGTGTAATTTATGTGTGGGAGGAAGAGCAAAAGAAAGAAAACCGAATATAAGTTGAGAAGACTTTTTCCAGTTAAAATTTTAATACCTCAATTTTTTCAGGCTTGGAAAGGTTTTTCGATGATGAATTTTCCCCCCAAATTTGAGCGTATTTTGCATTGGTTATGAATAGATATTTTTGAGAGTTTAATTTGTGTGTGAAAGGATAGAAAGAGGAAAAAGAAAAACAGAATAAATGAAAGAAAAATAGTTAGACAAAGTCGCCGGTGAATGAATATCTGCACGAATTAGAGAAGAAACGAAAAAAGAAGTAAAAGAAAAAGACAAAGAAAAAGGAAAAGGAAAAGGAGAAGAGAAAAAAAGTAAGAAAAAATTGTAAAAAAGAAAAAAGACTAATCTGAAAATTATTTTTTCTTGCTTCTCACTTTCCCAAGGAGAGTGAAATACACACATTCTGCCACGTCAGCTTTAAAGGTACAAATAATTCTACTTTAAAATAGTTTATGTGACGACCCGACCCGTCGTCTCATGAGAACCGCTCCGTTTCCCCCATTCCTGCTTCGTTATGCTTCATTATCAGCGTCTTGTGTGAACGAGTTGAATTGGGTTTATTTTTAATGAGACACTTAGTCTCTTTAAGGAAAACTTGTTTTGGAAAAGTCAACCGAATGTTGACCTATGATTTAGAGGGCTCGGATGTAGATTCTGACGATTCGGTTAGCTTCGAGGGATGATTTGTGACTTAGGAGTGTGATCGGAAGTAATTTTGGAGGTCCGGTGTAGAATTAGGCTTGAATTGGCGAAGTTAGTATTTTGGCAAATTCCGGTTGATAGGTGAGATTTTGATCTGAGGGTCGGAATGAAATTCCGAGAGTTGCTGTAGCTTCGTTAGGTGATTTGGGATGTGTGTGCAAATTTTCAGGTTATTCGGAGGTGATTTGGTTGGGGTTTTGATCAAATGCGTGTTTCGGAAGTTTTAGAAGAACTTAGGCTTGAATCCGATGTAAATTTGGTGTTTTGATGTTAGTTTTGGTGTTTTGAGAGTGCAACTAAGTTTGAATGATCATATGTTACGTGTTAGTATGTTCGTATGCGGTCCCGAGGAGCTCGGCTGAGTTTCGGATAGGTTTGGGCTGCGTTGTGCTCGTTTTTCTTATGCTTGAAGAAACGACGTCGAAGCATAATTTTGACAAAGGTTATATGGTGCTTCGTAGATGTGTGAGAATCACAGGATGTCTTAAGCTGTTGTTGGTAAAGAATGCTCCGTGCATGGAGCAGAAAGATATTTGTTTGTATTGGGATGAGGTCATATCCTGCGGTGTCAGAGTGCTAATGAGGCACAGGTGGTTATGTTTGATCAGGTGAATTGCAGTTTGAATAAGAAGTAAATGACTTTCGAGAATGGTTTTAATGTGTTCAAGATTCTACCTGTAATAATCAGGTGTCTTAAGGTTGTGTATGTGGTTAGAAACTTTGTTTTCATTGGAAAAGGTCAAGACTTGTGGTATTTTTATGTTAATTATGGGATTCTATGTATCAGTATACCTATAATGAGCAGATCGAGTTTTCTTCCAATTTTTGAACGGGAAGAAGCTTCTGAGACGATTTTTAAGAGAGAAAATCAGTGGGTATCACAGAGGTAAGTGATTTGATTATTAAAACTCGTTTATGGGTGATTATAGACCATAATCCCAGCCTTTAATTCATGAAAAACAGTAAAAAAATAGGATTTTGGGGCCTGAGATTATGAGACCTTTAGGGGTCGATTTGAGGGGTCAAACGGACTCCGATTTTGGTGTTCTTTATATGTACGGAATCGGGAGAAGATGAAGAACACTTTTCTGTAAAAAATTCTGAGTTTCGAGAAGTGGGCCCAGGGCTCGGGTTTTGTCAATTTCGGGATTATTGATATTTTTCGATTATTTTCGATTGGGTATTGATCCTATAGCATAATGTGACGTATTCGTGTGATTTTGGTCAGATTCGACGCGCGAGGAGGTTGATTTGAGAGGCAAGGGCATAGCGAGCTAGGATTTTTGCCGGCTTGAGGTGAGTAATAGATGTAAATGCTGTTCTGAGGGTTTGAAACCCCGTCGTAGTGCTATATTGAGGTGACTTGCACGCCGGGTAGCGAGCGTGAGGCAGAGCACCGTTGGGGATTGTGACTTGGTCCGTCCCGGTAGATGAATATACTGCGTATTTGACTGAAATTCACTTATTATTATTTTAATTGAGCTGATTGCTATATTTGGGCTTCGTGCCAATTGATTAAATCCTTCAGGGATTGTTGTTACTGGTTTCTTAGCATTTCTACATATCATTGAACTCAGTCCTAGAATTTAATATTGTTTTGCAAACTCAGCCACTTTTCTCAAACTAGAAACTTAATTAATATTTTTAAATGAAGTTTGGGCTGAATATTTCTATATTAATGTGGCCGAGAGGCTTATGTGAGTTTGGACTGAGTATGGGATCGGGCTGCGCGCCGCAGCGGTATGAAATTGATATTGATATGAGGCCGAGGGCCTAGTTGATGCCACGATATGGCTTATTATTGCGCTTGGGCCGTAAGGGGGCCCTCTCGGAGTCTGCACACCCCCAGTGAGCGCCGTCGACGATAAATAAATGGAGCGGGTTGCACGCCGCAGTGGGTACTGGAGAGTACCGGTCTATGTGTTGCATTGCATATTTGATTGTCATTTAATTATTTATCTGTTGTTGGATTTTCCATAATTATTTTCACTAATTTTACTGATTTTATACTACTGGGTTCAAGTTGTTGTATTTATAGAATTACTTTGTGCCTATTCAGGATTTCTTATTCTCAGCCTTTATTTATGTTTATTACTCACTGGGTCGGAGTACTCACATTACTCCCTGCACCTTGCGTGCAGATCCAGGTACGCCTGAGGCTGTGTGAGGACTTCTCTGCCTAGCAACATATCTGGAAGTTTCAAGGTAGCTGCATTTGAGGTTCGCAGTCCTGATCTTCCTTCTATCTTATTTGCTTTATTTCCGCATTTCTAGAGAACGATATGTAGTAGGTTGATACTCATGTATTAGAGGCTCAGACTTGTGACACCGGATTCTTCGGGCTGTGTAGTAGTATTTCTACTTGGGTTTTCCGCATGTTTTAACTATATTTCAGAGTTTCAGTATTATGACTTAGTAATTATTTGTGTTAATTGAATCATGAGCTGTATAAAAAGGGTTAAGGTTATTGAATTAGTCGGACTTGCCTAGTAGTGTGTTGGGCGCCATCACGACCGGGGTTGGGATCGTGACAGTTTAGGGGGTAATAAAAATCTCGTATGAATAGAGTATGTAATTGGAAATTTAGGTCAGGATCACTTATGCATTTTCCCAAAAGAGAAAGGAACCTAACCCTCAAGTCCTCAACGATTCGAGAAACATTGTGAAATATGACGATGCAGTCACGTGAAAGGAAAGCTAATGTACAATGACTAACACAAACATCATGATTCATGAGTAATAAATGCAGTAACAAATTGCAGAAAAGATCTAGGCACCTTTCTTGGTATCCATCTGGAAGAGGAAGATGACGGAATTTAATCTTCGTGTTCGCAATCGTGATGTGCTGTAAGCTGGCTCGAACATTACGATTTTATGTACCATGTGTGGATTTGGGGCTGCTTTTGCGCTCGCTCGATTAATCGGACGCCATCTCACCTTCCTTTATATATATATATATATTCACTTCCTTTAGAGTTAAGAAATAATAGTAACGAAATTATTAATCGGTGCATTACGATCTGTACATTATAATCGTTGTCCACGAAGCAACGATCCTTGGTAAAATTATTCTCATGAGTCTAAGGCTTCAATGAAATTTATTAAAGTCTTTACCTAGTCGACGCATTGTCTTAATAATGCTTTGAGTCAATGTTCAAATTCTTTAACGATGTCATTATAAATCAAATATATATTCTATTTAAACTTGGTATATCCTTTATGTAGCTATGCATCAATTGCATACTAAAGATATTTTAATTCTTAAGCAAAGTTTCCTTCAATCTTTTTCATCTCATCCATAGTGCCAAACTACCTAAAATGGTAAATAGTGCGTCAGTATCATATACTGTACTAAACTACTGTTGTAATATTTCCAAAAATTGGATAACTATCCTTCCACGTGCCATTCTTACATGAGAAATTGAAGACAAGTGTTGTACACTTGTTATGCTCTAAGCTTCTCTTAAAACCTATAAATAGGCCTTCAAACTAACCATCAATCATCAGCATCTTTTCCTTTGTCTTTTCGTTCCTCTTCAGCTTCCTTTTCTTTCCTTCTTAAACTTTTGTAGTCTACTTTCTTTGTTTCCCTCTTTTAAATAGCTGGGTTCGTAATTTAATATTTTGCTGATTCTTGTATCCTCCAAAATAGAGGTAGGCTTGTTTAATCCTAGAGAGACATTTCACACTGCTGAAATAGTTTCTTAGGACAATGCCCAGCACGACCCAAGCCAATCAGTGTATTTATTTATATTAATATTGCAGTGTTATTATTAAAATTTTGCTCTCATTTCCTACAATCTAAGACACTATGGCAAACAACACTGATGCTCAAAATACTACTGTACTACCAATACTGGCGCCACCTCCGCTACACCCAGTTGCACTATCATATGCAAGGCCATTTCCAGATGTGTCAAATATCGAAATTTTCGCCAATGAAAATTTCAAGCGTTGGCAAGAACGTATTTTCTCACTGCTTGATGTCCATGGTGTTACACATGCACTGTTGTATCTACAACCTAGTCCAGACACTGAGAATAAAATAGTGAAATCATGGCAACATGCCAACAAGGTACGCCGTCATACTATGTTACAAACTATTTCAAATGAACTGTTTGACGTGTATTGCAGTTATAAGGAAGCAAAAGCTATCTGGGAAGCCTTAGTTAAAAAATTCACTGCTGAAGATGCTACAAAACAAAAATTTGTAGTAGGAAAATTTTATCAATGGCAGATGAGAGATGATAAAGAGATGAACGTGCAAATCAACGAATATCAAAAATTGCTAGAAGACTTGAAGGCCGAGGGGATGTCATTACCAGAAAAGTTTACTGCTGGAGTGTTGATTGAGAAGCTGTCTGACTCATGAAGTGACTACAAAAATAACTTAAAGCACAAATAGAAAACTTTCACCATTGAGAAAATTGTAACCCACATCCCAACTGAAGATTCCAACAGTAAGAATCTGCCAAAGCTAGGATGACAGCTTTTAAAGAAAATTTACTGCAAAGCAGCAACAACAATCGCAAAAGGTACGAGAATAAGTCTCAAGGTTACAAGCCTAAAAAATCCTAACCTTAAAAGAAAAAAAGGCTCTTTTTTTGTTTGTGAAAAACCAGGCCATCACGCCTCACACTGCAGGTACAGAGCAGGAAATGACAAACGAAAAACTGGTACTCCTAACGCTAACTTAGCTGAAGGAGGTGATATTATTGCAGTTGTCATTTCTCAAGTAAACATTGTAGCACATGCAAAAGAATGGGTGGTAGACTCTGGGCTACTCGGCACATTTATGCAAATCGAGAAGCATTTTCCTCTTATACTCCTGTAGAGGATGATTTAGAAGAGGTCTACCTTGGAGACTCAAGTACTACCAAAGTTTTGGGTAAGGGTAAAGTTCTCCTAAAACTCACTTCGGAAAATTTTTTAGCCCTTGTTGATGTACTGCATGTTCCTACTATGAGGACAAACTTGATCTCTGTTTCCTTGTTGGAAAGAGCCGGAGTGAAAGTGTCATTTGAATCTGATAAAATCATAATGACCAAAAATAATGTGTTTGTGGGAAAGGACTATTGTAATCAAGGACTCTTTGTACTTAATATTTCTAATGTTATCAATAGAAATGCATCTGCTTATGGTTGAGTCTATTTCTTTATGGCATGCTAGACTAGGACATGTTAAAATATCGCATATATAAAGAAAATGCAGTCACTAGGAATAATATTCTGTTTAGACTCAAATAATATTGACAAAGAAAAATATGTGTTGAAGCAAAAAGTACCAAAAAGACTTGTTTTTCTGTAAATAGAGAAACTGAATTATTATCCTTGATTCACACTGACTTAGGCGATTTAAAACAAACCATGACTAAAGATGGTAAAAGGTATTACGTGACATTTATTGATAATTTTTCTAGATATACTAAGTTGTATTTGCTTAGAAATAAAGATGATGCATTTAATGCTTTTATTTCTTATAAAACTGAGGTTGAAAATCAACTTAGTAGAAAAATCAAGAGAATTAGATCTTATAGAGGTGGAGAATATTTATCTTTGAATGATTTTTGTGAAAAAGAAGGAATAATTCATGAAGTAACTCCGTCTTATTCACCTGAGTCAAATAGAGTAGCTGAAAGAAAAAATAAAACATTAAAAGAGATGAACTCTATGTTAGTTAGTTCTAATGCTCATGATAATTTATGGGTTGAAGCTTATTTATCTGCATGTCACTTACAAAATAGAATACCACATAGAAGAACTGGGAAAACTCCGTATGAATTGTGGAGGGGTTATAAACCTAACTTGAAATATTTAAAAGTGTGGGGGTGCCTTGCTAAAGTTCTTTTGCCTGAACCTAAAAAGAGGAAACTATGTTCTAAAACTGCTGATTGCATGCTTATTGGATATGCTGAACATAATGTTGTATATAGATTTCTTATTTTAAAAAGTGATGTGCTTGATTGCAATACTATAATTGAGACAAAGAATGCTGAGTTCTTTGAATATATTTATCCACTGTCTGATAAAATTTCTCATACACTTGTTAAAACAAATAATGAAATTACCTTTAACGAGGAACTGAGAAGGAGTAAAAAGCCTAGGAAAGAATATTTTTCTTATGGAAATGATTTTCAGACTTTTCTTGTCGATAATGAACCATCAAATTATTTTGAAGCTATATCTTCTTCAGAAGCTAATTATTGGGAATAGGCAATAAAAATTAAAATTGATTCTATTATGAAAAGTAATACATGGATTTTAACTGATTTACCTCATGGTGCAAAGCCTATTGGTAGTAAATGGATTTTCAAAAAGAAATTTAATCCTGATGGATCTTTAGATAAATATAAAGCTCGATTAGTAGCAAAAGGATTTTCTCAAAAACAAAATATAAATTATTTTGACACATTTGCACCAGTGACTAGAATTTCTTCTATTCGAGTTTTAATTGCCTTAGCTTCAATCCGTAAGCTTTTTGTCCATCAAATGGATGTCAAAACAGCTTTCTCAAATGGTGCTTCAGAAAAAGAAATTTATATGATTCAACCTGAAGGCTGTGTCATTCTTGGACAAGAAAATAAAGTTTGTAAACTAATTAAATCTCTTTATGGCCTTAAACAAGCTCCTAAGCAGTGATATGAGAAATTTGAACAAGTCTTATTGAGAGACAATCTGAGTTGGATAAATGTGTTTATACTAAAATGGTAGATAATGATAATGTGATAATATGTATATATGTTGATGATATGCTTATATTTGGTACAAGTTTAAATATTGTGCAATGTACTAAATTATTTTTGTCAGCTAATTTTGATATGAATGATCTAGGCGAAGTAGATACAATATTAGGAGTTAAAGTTATAAGGAGAGAAGATGGAATAATATTGTCACAAGAACATTATGTTGAGAGACTTCTTAAGAAGTTTGAATATTTTAATGTCACATCTGTTAGCACGCCTTTTAATGCTAACTCTCAGTTGAAAAAGAATAATGGTGACCCAGTTGCTCAGTCTAAATATGCGCAGATTATTGGGAATCTGATGCATTTAATGAATTTTACAAGGCCTGATATAGTCTTTGCTGTGTGTAGACTCAGTAGATATACTCATAATCCCAACAGAGAGCATTGGTCTGCATTGGATAGACTAATGAAATATTTGAGAGGAACCATAAATTATGGTATCCTATATAGTGGATTTCCTTCTAGTTTAGAAGGGTACAGTGATGCAAACTGGATCTCTGATTCAGATGAAACAAAATCCACTAATGGTTATGTATGGTGGTGCAATATCGTGGAAATCAGCTAAATAGATGATCATTGCTAGATCGACTATGGAATCAGAGTTTTTAGCTCTAGAGTTAGCCGGTTCTGAGGCTGAGTGGCTAAGAAACTTCTTAGCAAATATCCCTTCCATAAAGGACGTATTGCCTCCTGTGTTTATACATTGTAACTGCCAAGCGGCAATAGCTATAGCAAAGAATAAATTTTATAATTGTAAAAGTAGACACATAAAATTGAGACATAATGTTATAAAGCACCTGCTGAGAGATGGAATAATTCTCATTGATTATGTGAAGTCAGAAATTAATTCGGTCGATCCTCTGACTAAACTAGTAGGAAGAAAATTAAATCTTCAAACCTCAAAAGAGATGGGGTTAAGGCCGACATGTTGTCAATAGAGATGGTAACCCAACCTATGTGATTGGAGATCCGATGAAGTAGGTTCATATGGGTAATAACAAGTCGACATTGGCACTGACGCACCAAAGGAGAGTGCTTAACTGCTACTAATTGAGAGGATGAGTTATAACTCTTAATGAAATACATAGTCCTTGTAGATGGTGTATTTAAAATCAGTATACACTTAATGAATTCACCTATATGAGAGTGGAGTGGGACCGCTCCTATGAGATTTTAGCCTAGTCTATAGAGCTCTCATGAATAACCAGGCACGCGCATGGCCTAGTGGTGTAAAATCGCGTTGAACAGCAAAATTGTGAGGGTTGAAATGTGATTGATAAAATCTCTTACTTACAATAAGAATTATTGGTTCATAGAAATATTATATTTCGCTAGTAATTCTATGAGTTAAGTTTTATTGGTCTAAGTTTGGTTCATAATCCAAAAGACACCAAACCTATTGCATTTGGACCATACAAATCCAGCAAATCTTACTCCTCTTTGTATGAATTTTTTGAAAATATGTGGAAAAGCTGTTGTGATATTTTCAAAAATTGAACAAATGTCCTTCCATGTGGCATTCTTGCATGAGATATTGAAGACAAGTGTTGTACACTTGTTATGCTCTAAGCTTCTCTTAAAGCCTATAAATAGGCCTTCAAAATAACCATCAATCATCAACATCTTTTCCTTTGCCTTTTCGTTCCTCTTCAGCTTCCTTTTCTTTCCTCCTTAAACTTTTGTAGTCTACTTTCTTTGTTCCCCTCTTTTAAATAGCTGGGTTTGTAATTTAATATTTTGCTGATTCCTGTATCCTCCTAGATAGAGGTAGACTTGTTTAATTCTGGAGAGACATTTCAGACTGCTGAAATAGTTTCTTAGGACAGTGCCCAGCACGACTCAAGCCAATCCGTGTATTTATTTATATTAATATTGCAGTGTTATTATTGAACTTTTTGCTCTCATTTCCTACAACTATATCCCAAGAAGAGAAGCATGCTTCTTTGTCCTTTCGATATTTTTAAGTACGCAACTCACTCCCCTTTGGATGAGACTTTTTTCCGTACCCTATGTGAACATGTAATACTTTGTGTACGGAGATCCACATGCCTTGGGACAAATCTTGGATGATGACCTTTGATCTGCGGCTGATTTAAAGATATATGGAAAATGGTCAAATATGCCCCTGTAATATCAAAATAGGTTTAAATATACCACTCATTATACTTTGAGTCTAAATATACCCCTGTCATTATATTATTGGTTCAAATATACCCCTTTTCGTTAAGTTTGTCGAAATGTGACATTCAATCCTACGTGGCACTGCCATTTGATGAGGTGGATGCTACATGACAAGTATGTGATTATACATATATTATATATTTATTGGCTATTTTATGTTTAAACGCTTGGGGAGACGGCTATTTAAGTTAATTCTCCTTTTGTGTTTGTATTTTGCGCAATCAAGAATTGCATGGGTGCTTGTAAAATTATGATCCAAAAAGCATTCTTCGAAAGCCCAGCTCGCTGCCTACCTTACGGGCCTGTTTTAGAATACGAAAGAAATATTTACCCAGCTAGAGTTATTAAAATATATTTTAGAAATTAGTTCTCCAACAAATAATTTACAATTTAATTTGATGGCGTGCGTAGTTAATTGTCTTTTGATGCTCTAGCTAGTTATGTAATACTATATGAGAAAGAGGAGCAATATTCTGAATATATTTGTATAAATTGGCCATCCAAGGCTATTCATTTCACCTGATATAGTATTTACCCAAAAATAAAAATCAAATTCCCCCAAACCCCCCCCTCCCCCCCCCCCTAAAAAAAAAAAAAAGAGTTCCGATAAGTGTTAGATCCTATTGTTATTAGTAGAAAGAAGCAAGACACCGCACATAGTTAATTGTAAACTCCCTTCAATTTGAAAAACAATAAATGAAACAAGTAACAAATGATTATCAACAAGTAACAACTCGATTATTCTCTATTCATTTCATTATTTTCATTTAACGTGGCCGATGTTCTATTGGAAACAGCCTCTCTATCCTCATAAGATAGGAGTAAGGTCTGCGTACACACTACCCTCCCTAAATCCCATAGTATGAGATATTACAGGGTATGTTGTTGTGTTATAGAGTAGTATAAACTCAATTTTGTTGAGGTAAATTTAATGGGTGGTAATTAGTGTGATATACATAAATTAATTCAAGGGAAGAGTGTCCAAATCGGACAGAGAAGCTGACAGCATGTAAATGTAGAGATGAGGAAGGACCATACATACAGAGGGCATTAGCTGTTCGTGTGATCAATGGACTTAACCATTAATACGAGAATGCCAGTCTAGCTGTTGCATGGGCACGAAAAATTAATAGAGAAAATGCAACGCGATGGGAAAGTTCGTTCTGCCGCGTAAGATCCTTGATCAACCACGACTATTACTTGTGGTCCATTTTCGTTCTCTTTCCTGCCCGAAAAGAGGTACCAAAGAACGGTAGCTTGCTTCTCTCCTGGACGAATGACAACTTATGTAGTGGTCGGCCTTCCTACGAAAGAAAAAAAGGATTTTCTGTTTCCTATGTTATTCCTTTTTCTCTTTAGTTAACATTTACATTTTCACCAGTAAAATTCAAAATGAAAATGTACCATCTTTATAATTTCTTAATGGTTCCTCTTGCATGAATGGTATTGTAAAGATCACTTATCCTCATTGTCATGTCTGTAATATTTGTTGAGTTCTAAAATTATTGTTTCACTTAATCCCACTATAAGGTGGATTTTACAACGGAAAAAAAAAGAAGAAGAAGAAGAAGAAGAAATAAAAAGAATACACGTGGAAAAAATAAAAAGGATTCGAAGAAAAAAAAAAAAACTTGCATATTCTTGAAAAACGCAATATGCTGCTTACTATCAAACGAAAAAGAATTAATGAAGGACCATTCCTGAATGTCTCAACAAAGAGCTATCTCCAGTTGTACTTCAACGTACTAATTTCTGAACCTCAGATAAAAAAGCCAAAAAAGGAAGAAATGAAAACATCTAGACCCTTTGGGGTGGCCGAGTAATTGGTTGAGCAGACGACTTCCAAATAGGAGATCAAAGATCTAGGGTTCGAAATTCACATGCATAAATCCTCGATCGAGCCCATCGTGTGAGGCTTGCCTGGTATGATTTTATCCTCCGGTATAGTTTGCGAGGTATTACATAGGAGCGGGGTTTATTTTGTATACACTCAAAGAGTAGCGACAACGTGTTCTCTTGTTAAGCAACCAAAAAGAAAAAAAAATGGAACTAGATTCAATTGGTCAAACTTCAAAGTATATTATGGAGAAGTATGGAACTTTCTGCAATAATGTATCCAAAATTCAATCTTTTTCAGTTCTTCTTTGTCCACAATTTTTATCGATTGGGGAAAAAGTTTATTCAAATAGGAGTAATACCAAGAGATGTCCTTATAGAAGTAAGTAATCTATTTATTTTTCTGATGGGACTAAAATCACCACTTTGTGTAATTGAAGGCTGAATGCGTTTGGTCGAATATCACAAGGATCAAAACTGGAATAAGCTAATAACTCAGGGACCAAAACCGCTATTTCTTCAATACGAGTAATACCAAGAAATTAAGAGGTATAATTCTAGGAAAAGGACTGCTCTTAATCAAATATACAAATCCATCCAGCCAAATGCCTTAACATTTTGGTCCCCAAAATAATGCCTAAGAAAATGACCTTAAATTCACATGACCACTTACTCACTTACCATCCCTGGGACCTTTTTTTTTTTTTTTTTTTTTCCTGTGGGGTGAGCCAGGCCCGTGCAGTAGTGCAACACATAGGCGACGTGCAAAAGCCCAGGTAGCAAGCTACCTTAACGGACTCTTCCCCTTAAAAAGTTGAGTTAATATCGTGTGAGCTGATGGCCCACATATCAGATATTAAACTGAGAACATTATTTATGATTTTGTTAGACATTGCTTTGTCATGATTTGCTATCTTTGGGGTTCTTCTTGCTTTCACATGGAGTAGACCATGTCTTGTTCTTGAGATCTAGAAGGATCTTATATTCATATTGATTTTCATATTAGACTCTGTTTTGATGCTTTAATTTGATAAGTTTTATGAGAGAATCAGATAAGGAACCTGAAACAATTAGCTTCTTTGTGTTCAGAGTAACTAATTAATCAGATGTCTGGTTCAACTCTCAATGAATTCAGATAAGGAAACAACAGAGGGAACAAATAGGGATTAGTTCCTCCGGTCGCAGTACAAGTCAACACAGATGTTAAAGTTATTGCACTGTACTCGCAAGAGTACTATGGTACTGTTGAAGCGTGCAGGGGATTTCGCTCAACACTTGCAAAACCTAAAACACTCATCCTCTCAAGTGTGCAACCACCCTTATTTCCTTTGAGGCATTGAAGAACAAAGCAGCAATAGAACAAGGACCAGTTCCCAGCATTGATTATGTTCTTATGTCCTTTAGTATTGTTGTGTCTTTGTTTCATGTTATTTACTTGTAATTCCTACACAGCTTTTCAGAAGCATTTAGCAAGACATCCTTGAAACCATTATTATTTTGGTTGTTTTGACTAGAGTTAGTCAAGTGTGTAGCTTTGTAATAGAGTTATTACAAAAAAGTTTGCAATAGAATTATTGTAAGGGTTGAGGGATTAAGAGTTTAATTCCTAGATTGCAATATGTTGTAATCTAAATATTGCCCAGTTAGTGAAGTTGAAATCCTACTAGGGTAGGTCGTGGTTTTTGATCCCGTGAGCTGTGAGTTTTTCACGTAAATATTATTGTGTTCTTTACTTACTGTTGTTACTGTGGGAACTGATATAGAACGAGGTTCTCTATACAGTTTGGTGCAGTGGCGAAGCTAGGAATTTCTCCAAGAGTGTTCAAATTTAAAAGAAGTGGAAAACATTTCCGACAAGGGGTGTTCAATATGCGTTATATACTTCTAAAACGTAATATTTACCTATGTACCCTGTAATTTTTCGACGAAGGGTGGTCAGTTGACCACCCTTGCCACCATGTGGCTTCGCCACTGGTTTGGTGGACTCTTAGTTTCCATCAGCTCACATGTGTAATTAAAAAAAATTGTGGATTTAAATAATTCGATATATTAAAGCTTAATTGCTAATGATTTTGCATCTTTTTTATTTTATATTTTTATACAGTGGCAGGTGGAAAACGTACGACCAAGATTTATATATACTCAGAGTTTCCAACAAGGATTGTGAAAATATTAACCTCTTACACAGGCTCTTATTAAACAATAAAAAGAAATACCAAGTCGGAGACCCAAAACATTATGCATGCAATGGTATTGTTCGTTGTAGTGTGTCGACGGATTTATTTTGAAAATTATTTATTTGCTCATGTATTTACGTTGAACCAATAAATGCAAAATATATATATGTTTTACATATAATTTTTTATTTAACCATGTTAAATGATGTATAATATTGCCACTTTAATTTTTGGCTTTTAAGCTTAAAAAAATTGAGGTATATTTTAATATACTTAATGCGAGTAAGTATTTTAAGCAAAATGTTATAGTTATATATCATTAGAATCCAACCAGCACCAAAATTCATTAGTCTTGTCTTACTCCCCTCTCTATCACATTTTATGTAATTTGACGTTTAAAGTTTCTTGGAGTTTTCTTGTAGATTATTTATATGATTTCGGTAGAGAATTATTAGAAAGCGATAAACAAGTAACAGTACGTGCCAAAAAACTTGTGGATATTCTAATAGTTTTTTGCTTTTATCTTATTATCCCTTCAATCATAAGCATCAATCGAACTGACGTTTACATAACATGTGAAATTAGTCCCACTTAATGAAATTGTCCAAGACTAAAATTAACATTTAGACAGTTTTTTATATTCGAATTATGGTCACATATATAATGATGTCAAAAGGGCTCAAGTCGAACGTGAGCAGATGAGACTATTTTAATGGAAAAAGTATTTATATCGACCTTACGCTACAATTATTTTTCTATTGTGAAATTTCTAGTTTTTTTTTTCCCACTAAGCGTTGTGGCCAGGGTCAATTTTCATAAATGTAACATAAAATACAACAATGACACAGACCTTACCTCCCAAAAAATAGTTGTACACTTGATCATCCATAAATTACAATCATGTACCTACCCAACTAAGTGGAGCTAGACCTAGAGTAAGGTTCCCATTGTCTATGCAACGATGATAGACATATGGATATACAAAAGCGTGGTTTAGTGTACCTAGGTTAGATATACAAAAAGTACAAGTGATCCTAGATCTCCTAAGCAAAAAGGTGTGGGGATCCAAATCCATGTACATAGAATGCTGCATCTGGGTTAGGTGCGGGAGCCTCCAAAGGAGGATATCAAAAAGTGTGTGACTGTAGTAGGGGCTATCTTCAACTTTGCTTTGATATTGAGAGCAAAGAAAGCCAAGTTGAAGATAGGAATCAAAAGGCCCATGTGATTAGGCGAGTGAGCTGTTGATGTCTACTGCTGATTGCTGCTGCTGAGAGTGTGTGAACAAGAAGTGCAAGAAGGCTAGGTCTGAGCCCCTAGTGGTGTCCTGCTGATGGCCAGAAGCATGTAGCATAAACTGTGGCTGATGTAGTGAACTTCTGGGTACTGGAAACCTTATTGTGTGCTTCTGAGGTGTCCAGTATTGAACCGGATTGATGCTCTTGTTGATGATTGTATGATTGCAAGTGTTTTGGCATGCCCAAAAGAATTGATGCATTTCCAAGAAATTGAACATCTGAGATGTTGATACCACACCTTGTAAATGTATCAGCAATCTGGATATGGCCATGGTACCTGCAAAAAATAAAAAACAAGTTAAACAAATGGCTCCCAAGTTCTTGTGTGTTCTGGGAGCTTTGATTGATGCCAACTTCCTTTTTAGAATAATGCCAGTAAGTTGTGACTGGCTGAAGGTGCCTTTGATATGATTTGTGGTGTAAGTATTGTGTGTGCTCTGGTAAAGAGGGATTGGTGTGGTGGAGAACTGATCAAGGAGATCATGCTCCTTTTTCTAAAGGGCTGGACACCACCAGGAAAAGGAAGAAGAAACGTAGGAGTCCTTGAAGTTTTATGCCTGCAAAGGTTAGAAGGTTGTTAGTGTGAAGAGCTACCACTCCCATGGAAGAGTTAGCAGCCTTAGGGCCCAGGTTCTTGTGTGCTCTGAACCCCAAAAGGAGATGATGGGAGGTGGTACTGCTGAAGACTGATTCTACTTCCAGATTCTTGTATGTACTGGGACTGTGAGTGAGAGGCAGTGGTGGTCTTGGTTGTAGGTATGGTAGAGAGTGGGGTATATTATGGTGTGAAAGTGCAGCTTATGTGTGTGTGAGTTGGTGTATGTTATCTTGTTTGGGTGAGAAACTTCTGTGATTATGTTTGGGGTGTGACTGATAGTGGTTGAAGATTGATGGATTCCAGGTGAAGCAACAGGGAATGTCCAACTACATTGAAGGATCTCCAATAGAATGAGCATCTGAGATGCTAATACCACACACTGGATTTCTACCAATGATATAGACATTCCTGCTATTCCTGCAAAAAAAGAGAAAAAGGTTAACTAAAGATTGTTTTGGAGTCATGATGGATCTTCTACTGTTACAGCTGTTGTGTGCAATAGCTTCTGGATTTATTTGGACAATTAGGTCAGCTCCTAGTTGTTTATGATTTTCATCCATAGCCATTGGAGGAGGTGGGGGGGGGAGGGGGGGAGGTGCACTGATTCTGCTTGTTTCCCTGTGTCTGAAGGCTAGAGTGCTGATGGAGTCTTGTAAAATCTATCCTCTGATGTGGTTAGGTAGTGCTGAAGGGAAGTGAAAATGGGTCATTGCTGGCAACTCATGGCTTAGCTTGGATAGTGAATCAGTTGGGCAATTTCCTTCTCTATACACGTGTGAGGATCTGAATTCCTCACACTGTAGGTTGAGTTCCTTAAGTTTCTACACTTTCTTCCTTAGAGTCCAGGGGGATTCATTTTTGTTCAGCCACTGGATAAAGAGAGCTGAATCTGCCTCCAGACGGACCCTGTGGAATCCATTGTTTAAACACCATTGAATTCTTATGATGGCTGCTTCAACTTCAGTCAGATTTTTGGTGCCTTCTCCTAGAGGAGTAGCAATAGCATGGATGAACTCACTGGTATGATCTCTGATGATAACCCCTGCCCCTATTTTCCCCGGATTACTTAGAGCACTCTCATTACTATGACATTCACAAACTGTGCTTTAGGTCTTTGCCAAGTGACTTGAGTGACGGAAGTGTGGTGTTTGATTTGCTCCACTCTAGGATATAGTTCATTCCAGTTGGAGGACCAGGAGATATAAGGAAAACAAGTCTTCAGCGGCATTGATACATCTGAGTTGATAGAAAACAAGACCCTGGCCATTGATGATGTCTTTCCTCCATACTTTGCACTGCATATGTTCTTCCAAAGGTTCCAGCAGATAATAATAGGCATGAAGTCAAGGATTAATCTTTGGACTTCGTTATGACTCTTCTGCATTCACCAAGTCATTAAAAGCAGCTTGAGAGGCTTGTTGTCAGTTTGATTCCTACTATGCCACCAAATTTCCTCCAAACATAGCTAGCAAAAGAGCCTCTACTAAAAATGTGATCCACAGTTTCATTGGCATGTGTGGTGCAACAGACACATCTGGCTACAGTGGGTTGCTAAATACAAGCACCCTATCATCAGTTGGCAATTTGTTTATGAGAGCTCTCCATAGGCAAAAAGACCACTTAAAACACTTTTATGTGTTATGTTTAATCCCATTTATAAAAGCTCGTATCTCACTTTGAAAGAGAATCTCAAGGTGTGGCGGCGTACACCTTGCTCCATTGCTGGGCTAGTCACTAGCTGTGAACCTATCGAACCGAAAGCATCCGAGAATATTATATAAAAATGATTGTTTATCCTCAAAAACAGATAATAATTAAACTTGTATGTGGTTTTAAGGATATGCGGATTAATTCAATACAAACGGTAAATTGCGTTAGATTAAACAGGTTAGGGACGTAAAAAATTGTCAAACCACTTAAGGGGTGATTCCAGACTCAACAACAACCTTTAAGAAATGTCTTCCCTCATTCCTGGACTCATAATAATGAAGCACTGATGAACAAAAGTGAGAACTTTGAATAACGGAGAAGATAAGAGTATATTTCCTTGATATGCGTGTTACCGTGTGTTTAATGAATAATCAGATGCCCCTTTATATAGTAGGTGAGTTTTACCATATGTATAATTTCATAAAAGGTAAAAATCTTCTGTTTAACTAATCACCGGTTCTCTGCCGATAAGTGCCGAGATTCACGCTGTGATATCCGGCTGGTCGCGGATATCACAGCCTTTTGTTGGTCGTGCTTGATTATCTGGTAATGCTCTCAGTGGCCTTTGGGGTTCGAACCGGACCTAGGGGTCATGGCCCCGATACTCCCACAGGCAGGTGTTTTGCCCGGACCTCGAATCGAAGGGTCCCTTGACTCAATTTTGGTTCCTTGCCTTCACGTCTCTTGCTCCATTTACTTCATCAAAAACTGGGGCGTCCCATGGGCTCGGTTTCACCCGTATACAGATAATCCCCTCGTTTCTCGAAAAGTAAGTTTCGAAACGACGAGAAACGACATGAGCTCTTTGATCCCATCTTTAATATGCTGTGACAGAAACGAAAATCTGAAACGTCCCTCAGTCACGTCATAATGACTTCAAACACGTGTCAGCATCGGCAGGCCGTCTGGATGCGAACGGCACAAAGCCTTTATAAATACTCCTTCCTTCATTCATTTTTTACTTTTGACCAAGATTTTACCTTCAAATCTTCAGGATATCACCGACTTTCCTCGTACTCCAACATTTTTACCTTTGTTCTTCAAATCACGTGATTCTCTCACCAAAGCTTTTACCCTTCATCTCCCAACCTTTAATCATATTTTCCAAACTTTTTCCCATATAACAATGGCGAAAACCTCCAAAACTGTTCCCCAAAAAGTTGCTTCCTCCTCTTCACAGCTGACCGCTGAAGCCGAGGGGACCTCTCCCGATATGGTTGTCCTCGAGAGTAATGCTCCGGGCGCGGCTACTGATGAACCGGCTACCGAGCCTCCCTTGAAATGTTTCGTCCCCGGGGGGTGTTTGGTCGCCGATGACTTTAAGGTAAAAAAGCTCCCATCGGTGCAAGGCTGGTGTGAGGCCGTATCTAGGTATATTTGCTCCATCGCTGAAGATGTCCTTCCTACGGTTCGAAATGACTGCGGCTGGGCAGATAAGGACATAGTAATCCCCGAGCCCGAGGATTCCATCACTACTCATGTGGAGGGGTATCTAAGTGTTTACACTTATCCCTTCACACTGGGCCCGGTGGACTCGGTTATTCTGGACTTCTGTAGGAGGTATGAAGTATGCCTCCGATACTTTATGAACAAAATGGACTCCTTCTTGTTCACCATAGATAATCTACTCCGCATGTACAGTCCCCAAAACTTTCGAGGGGGCTGATAAAGCTCGTACGGCGGGCTAGCAAATCCCCATTTTCAAGCATCGATGAGGACCATGATCGGGGCTGGCAGGGACGCTTTGTCCGGGTGAGGACCTCAGACTTGATCCCTGCCAAGTTTAGGCCATTCCTTGAGAAGTGGAATGTATCACGTAAGCATAACTTTCTTTTAAATGTCGATTTTATGTTTTATCTCCCTTTTCCTCATCGGTATTTGCGGTGGTGCGGCCCTCGCTTGTATTCCAAACGCCATTCCTCGGCTCAAGGGGTGGATCGATGGCATTTGCTCACAGATGCCCTATTCTGAGTGTTCATGGCGTGAGCTCTCGAAGGGCCATTGGGAGGCTCGTTCTCATGGTAAGATCTCGTTTCCGGATAATTAACATTAGGCTTCCTTTTTAGCATCACATTCTCATTTCCTTTCTTTTCTTCTTGCAGGCTTGCCTAAGACCATTGAACTTAAGCCTTTAGTAGGGGGCGAGGACCTGTCTGTTGATCCCTCCGCTTCAGGGCAGCTCGGGGCTGCAGTAGGAGAGAAGAAGAAAAGGAAGGCTCTGAGTTCCTTGAGCCGAGAGAAGAAGAAGCCAAGGAGAAGGTTGGCCCGTAATCCAAGGAGAGTTCTGGCTCTCGAGCACCCGACTCGGACTCGTTTTATCGGCTCGGGGATAAGCCCGAGGAGGATGACATTCTTGTGGTTCGTGAACCGGTGTCCCCCGAAGAGCAGGTGGCTGTTGAACAGGAGATTCATGAGGCCGATCTCCCTCAGATTAGGGAGGTTGACGAAAAGACCGGGGCCGAGACTTCCCGGATGCCGGCCATTCCCCGAAGGAGACACCCTATGTAATTGACATTTCAGGGTCGCCTTCTTA
Organism: Nicotiana attenuata; assembly: GCF_001879085.1. Lineage (NCBI taxonomy): Eukaryota > Viridiplantae > Streptophyta > Magnoliopsida > Solanales > Solanaceae > Nicotiana > Nicotiana attenuata. Next base: position 35,955 of record NW_017673643.1, read on the forward strand.
CACCGAGTCCATGCTCAAAGAGTCTTGAACAGCGAAGGAGCGTCCAACGAAGGGGCTCATGGTGCGGACGATTCCCTTCGTTCTTTCTTCTAGCGTGTAGACTCGGCCGCTTTGGAAGACTTCATTGTGCTGGGCGACCTGGAGGTGCCAAGGAAGCAGCCGTCCTCAAAAGCTGGCAGGCTGAATTCGAGCACAAAGTTGATCTACCAGTTCCCCCTCTCCCCCCGAGTACAGATCCCGGTCGTAAGTGGTCAATAATAATTACCGTCCCGGAGGATGCCCGGGATTTTTTTGGCCCTGGTTGAAGTAGTGAGCTATCTCCGGTGCTTGGTTACTGAAGAACACCAGGCAAAAATGAACGAGGTAGGTGTGTCGTGTTTGTTCAACGAAGTGCGGCAGGAGCTGAACCGGGTAATGTATCATATGTTCTTTCGTATTCTTAGTTTTTAATGTCCCTCATGTCTTTTCTCTTTTATCTTTTTGTAGGCCTCGGTACTTCATCATGAAAATCTTCTTAGGTACCGGGCTAAGTCTAACCAGCTCGAGGCCGAAGTCAGGGAGCTCGCCGAGAAGAGGGACACGTATAAGCTTCTCAACGAGCAACACGAAGAAGTTGTCAAGAGCCTCCGGCCCGAGTTGGATGCAGCTCAGAAGGAGCATACTGACCTAGTTGAACAGGTAAAGATTTTTGAAGTTAGCGATGACGAGTTAGCAAATGGCGTCTAATGACCAAACCTCGCAGGTCCAGTAGAAGGTTGACAAGATCGACCAACTCCGAGCCGAGATGAACGAGGTCAAGGCCATGGCCAAAGAGTGGAAAGGAAAAAATGGACCGACTGGCTTCAGGGAAGGAGACCGCCCGGGAGTAGCTGGATCGGCAGAGGTCTAACTTCGAGTGGCGAAAGAGAAAGCCGAAGCACAAGCTCGACAAATCAAAGACCTTCAGTATTTACTGGGCTCGGCCATTGCTGAACGGGATGCCCTTGGCAAGGAGCTCGAAATAGCAAGGTCCGTGTTGGAAGTAACCAGGGCTGATGCTGAAGAGATGGTGGCCTAGTACAGGGCTGATGCCGAGGAAGTCCAGGACCGCCTGAAAGTTACTATTGAGCACGTGAAGCAGCTGTCCTCGAAGGGAGAATCTCGAAGAGGTCCATGCCCGGGGTTTCGACCTGTCGGCTGAGATCGAAGATGCAAATAGGCTCGAGGCCGATTCTAAGAAGCTGGACGGCCCCGAGGGTGAGAAGGGCTCTGAAGGATCCGGCGAACCCGAGGATGGAGAAGACCCTGACGGCTCCGGTGACGAGACGGGTTCTGGTGAAGATCGGGCTTATGCGGCTTAGGAATTTTTCTTTGTTTTTGATTTTTTTCATTTTGTTGAGGTCGTTATCATTGGCCTTTGTTAAGACTTTCATTGGAATGTATATAAGGATTTTTACCCTTTGGCAATTTTCGAGTTTGTTTCTTTTGGCTTCCTCTTTATGATTGCAAAGATTTCAAATGCCTTAGCACAGAATAAAACGTAGTAATAAGGTCTTGTTCGGAGGTTCGAACAAGATTCGTTCTCGATGTAAATTTTATTTGAAACTTGTGGGGGCACGGCATGACCGGAAGCTTTCCCCGAAGTGCTTGTTTAGATGTTTTTAGATTATAGTTTTGCCGTGGGTAGCATTTGAACCGGTTTGGAATTTTTGAAGGCTTTATGTTTTGATTACGGGCTTCGGATGTCTCCGAGCCATTTCTAGGGTGGTCGTAGCCTTTTAAGTTCAAGTACTGCCTAATAGGCTTTATATCTCCGGCTTCGATACCTATGCCGTCCGAACTTGCCTTGGACGACAGTCTCCGAGTGGGGGTGGTCGTAGCCTTCTAATAGGCTTTTGTGCCTCCGGGTAGGGGTGTTCAAAACCGATTCGAAATCGAAAACCGAACCGAAAACGAAGCTTAATGGCTTATTGGTATCGGGTTAACGGTTTAATGGACGGGGAACAGATTGAATTTTTTTCATTAACGGCTTATCGGTTTGGGGGCGGATTATTCAATTTTCTTAACGGATAATCCGTTAACCCGTTAAGAATATATATATATATATATATATATATATATATATATATATATATATATATATATATATATATATATATATATATATATATATAATCCATCAAAGTCAACAAAGTTATCTACTCTATTACTAGGAGTTAGGTCATCAGCCAATGCATATGCTATACGGATTAATTACACCGAATTATTGATGCGTTATTGAAAATCTTAGCTCATTAATCTTTATTAGTTAACCAATGTATTCCCTTCTGTAATCAGAAGACAAATAATCATCCCCTAGCAAAATGTATAAATCTCCAGCCCCCCACTCCACCAAAGAAGCAAAACAACTAGTCTATTTTTTTCTTTGTTTTCCCTTAGTTGTTGTGCGGGAAAATTGGTTATAAACATATCTGTCACAAGACAAAAAGATGGGATCGAGAGGGAACAAAATTTGCATGGCTTTAGTTGCAGTAGTGAGCATGATTTCAACAGGGGCAATGGCTCAATCCAACTACATGAACGCGTTCTTTAGCATGTATTCATGCCTTCGCTATGTCACTGGAAGTTCAAGAATGAGGTGATTGGACATATAGATTGAATTGGGACGATAAACCGCCCGATTACCGCCCGATAAGAGCTAAAACGATACCAATCCGCCCGATATCTTATCGGGTGGCTAGCGGATTAATATATTTAAAAGCCGATAACCGATAAGCCAAACCGTTAAAAGTAAATAACCGCCCAATCCGCCCGATAAGCAGCCCTACCTCCGGGCTTTCATAGCCTGAGCCGTCCGAGTTTGCCTTGGACGATAATCCTCGAGTTGGGGTGATCTCTTGGATCCGGATAGAGGTGGCCTTTGGGCACGGTATCCTTAAGGAACAAAATATAATAGTCTTAAGGGGAAAAATATGTATATGCAAGGTAGAAAATTTCTTTCATTCATGTGTGCAATATACAAGATTGTAAGTGTGTACAAGCTTCGTGTTATGGCTTAGGTGGTCTACGCGGGCATGGTTCATTTGACCGTTTATCCATCAAGCCTAGACTGTTCAAGCACAAAGTTTCATTCCTTGCTAAAATTATTACCCGAGGGTGATAGACCCCAATATTCGAGGTCGATCGTCGAGAGGGCTCGGATACTCTTGATGTGATGATCGTTTCCGGTTCATAATCGGTCTTCTATTCTAAGTTAGCACGATCCACTGTTGCCTCGTTAAAAGCCATGCCAGAAAACCCATTTGGGGCAAAATCGGTTTATGGGTAAAAGAGTGCAATGCGTGCTTTCAGGTCTAACAACTGCATCATTCTTTGGTTGTTGCCTGCAAGTGTTAGTCCAATTCGTAATATCTGTAAAGAAAAGAATGAATGGTGTCGTACCTTAGCAGTAGTATTACGTTCTAGTTGTTTGGTAGTTGCTCATATTCTTTGCTTCGAGTTTGTATGAACCTTTCCCGGTAATCTCGATATGGACCTTCCCAATTCGGTCCCAGCTTCCCTTCGTTGGGGTTCCGGGTGTTTGGTGTCATCTTTCTTAACACCAAGTCCCCGATATTCAAGTGTTGGAGGTTGGCTCTCCGATTGTAATACCTATCAATTCGTTATTTTTGGGCAGCCAACCAGACGAGGGTGGCCTCACACCTCTCATCCAATAGTTTCAGGCCCGTGCTCATGGCCTCGCCATTTGACTCTTTGGTCACATATCGGAACCTGAAACTCGATTCTCCTATCTCGACAGGTATTAGCGCTTCAGCACCGTAGACCAATGAGAATGGGGTGGCCCAGGTACTAGATTTTGAGGTTGTACGATATGCCCACAGGACTTCGGGCAAAATTTCCTTCTATTTTCCTTTGGCGTCGCTCAATATCTTTATAAGGTTTAGGGGTATGGTCTTGTTTGTGGACTCTGCCGGCTCGTTCCTACTAGGTTGATGGGGTGCTGATAGGATTCTTTTGATCTTATGGTCCTAGAAAAATTTTCTCACCTTACTGCCGATGAACTACTTCCCGTTGTCAAATACGATCTCGACCAGAATTTCGAACCGACATATGTGGTCCCAAATAAAATCAATAACTTCTTTCTCCCTGACTTTCTCAAATGCCTGAGCTTCAAACCGTTTAGAAAAATAGTCAGTCATAAATATTATAAATTGAGCCTTATCGGGTGCCCATGGCAGGGGACCGACGATGTCCATTCCCCATTTCATGAATGGCCAAGGTGACAAGACCGAGTGCAGTAGCTCCCCGGGCTGATGGATCATCGGTGCATGCCTCTGACATCCATCACATTTTCATACGAACTCCCTCGCATCTTTCTCCATGTCGATCCAGTAATAGCCGGCTCTGATTATCTTACGAACCAACGATTCGGCACCCGAATGGTTCCCGCGGGTGCCTTCGTGAACTTCGCTCAAGACATATCCGGTATCTCCTGGTCCCAGACATATGGAAAGTGGGGCATCGAACGTTCTCCTGAATAGGGTGTTATTTCGGACAGGATAAACCTGGCCGCCTTCGTGCGCAGAGTTCTTGATTCTTTAGGATCTGAGGGCAACTTCCCGGTCTTCAGCAATTTATGTACTTATTTCTCCAGTCCCAGGTTAGACTTGTTGAGTTTATCTCGGCGTGGCCTTCCTCCACTACCAATTTCATGAGCTGTAAGACCGTCCCCGAACTGAATTCATTGTCATCAACCGACGATCCCAAGTTATCCAGAGCGTCGGCTTCGCTGTTCCCGGGGTACATGTTTTGATCCAGGTATCTTCGCATTCATTCCTCTTTCACTTCGAATGTCCCATTGACTTGATTCACCACAGGGAGGGAATCACATTTAGCTTCGATCTATTCAGCCCCCAGGCTATTAGCAAATTCGAGACCTGCAATCATGGACTCATACTCAGCCTCATTGTTAGTCAATTTCACAGTTCTAATAGATTGTCTAACTATGTTACCGTGGGTGGCTTTAACACGATGCCAAGTCAGGACGCTTTTGCGTTTGAGGCATCGTTCATAAAGAGGGTCCAGATTCCCGAGGAAGTCCCCGGGTTCAATAACAATTCCATTTCGACTTCGGGTATTAGGGCCGGCGTGAAGTCGGCCACGAAATCTGCCAAAATTTGGGATTTGATGGCGATACGGGGTCGATATTCGATATTGTACCCGCTGATTTCCACGACCCATTTGGCCAATCTTCCCGAGAGCTCAGGTTTATGCATTATGTTTCTTAATGGGTAAGTAGTTACGACATATATGGGATGGCATTGAAAACACGACTTTTAACTTCCGGGAGGCGCTTAGTAAAGCGAGCGCCAATTTCTCTAGGTGGGGATACCTAGTTTCGGCCTTGCCTAGAGTCCTGCTAACATATTAGATAGAAAATTGCGTACGTTCCTCTTCTTGGACTAGGACTCCTTTTACCGCTATCTCGGATACCGCTAAGTGCAGGTACAACTGCTCGTCTGCCTTCGGAGTATAAAGCAAGGGCGGGCTCAAAGGGTACCGCTTGAGTTCTTCCAAAGCTTGTTGGCACTCAGGGTTCCACGAGAAGTTATTCTTCTTCTTCAATAACGAGAAGAACCGATGGATCTTATCGGAGGACCTTGAAATGAACTGGCCCAAGGCGGCTATGCTCCCGGTTAGCCTTTGAACGACCTTGACATTGTCCACAACGGTGATCTCTTCTATGGCCTTGATCCTGTGGGGATTGATCTTGATTCCCCGGTTGGACACCATAAATCCAAGGAACTTTTCAGATCCGACTCTCAATGCGCATTTCTCCGGGTTCAGCTTCTTATTGTATTTCTTTAGTATGTTGAAGTTTCCTGCAAGTGTTCCAAATGGTCCTCTGCTCGCAGGGACTTTACTAACATGTCATCAATGTAAACGTCCATCCATTTTCCTATTTGTTCTTCGAACATCCGGTTTACTAGGCGTTGGTAAGTGGCACCGGCGTTCTTTTATCCAAATGGTGTTACATTATAACAATAGGTGCCGTATTTAGTCATGAAGGAAGTTTTTTCCTGATCGCCTGGGTCCATCCAAATTTGGTTGTACCCGGAATAGGCATCGAGAAAGCTGAGGATCTCATGGTCGGCCGTCGCATCGATCATGCGATCGATGTTGGGCAGAGGAAAAGAGTCCTTGCGGCATGCCTTGTTCAAGTCTATGTAGTCTACACACATTCTTAATTTATTTCCCTTTTTAGGGACTACTACTACATTTGCTAATTAGTCCGGGTACTTAACTTCCCGAATGGAACCTATTTTAAGGAGTTTAGATACCTCGTCTTTGATGCATGCATGTTTGACTTCGGACTGAGGCCTCCACTTCTATTTAACCGGGTGAAACTTCCGATCCAAGCTCATCTTTCGAGTAGTTATTTCTGGGGGGATCCCTGTTATGTCAAGATGGGACCAAGCGAAACAATCTATGTTAGCTATAAGGAATTCAATGAGTTTTTTCTTGAGCTCGGGACTAAACCCCGTGCCTAGGTATACCTTCCGATCGGGCAGGTGCTCGATAAATGTGACTTGCTCTAGCTCCTAAGCCGTTGACTTGGTGGTATCGGAATCGTTAGGGGCTATGAAAGACCTGGGAACTCCGTAATCGTCATCCTCGACCGTCCCCTACTTTTCTAGTTCGGTCGGGGCCTGTGTCGGTGATTTCTATTTGGTTTCTTGCTTGGTGACCGAACTTGGGTTCTTTGATGTCGAGAGTGCAAATATGGGACCACCTCATCGACCGCGAACATCTCTTTTGTGTCTGGTTGCTCTCCGTAAACTGTTTTATTTCCTCCTGGTGTGGGGAATTTCAACGCATGGTGTGGTGTCGAGGGTACTGCCCTCATGTTGTGGATCCATGGCTTCCCAAATAGAGCATTGTATCTCATATCTCTTTCGATCACATAGAATGTTGTTTCCTGAACAGTTCCGGTGGTGTTCACCGGTAGGGTTATCTCCCCTTTAGTGGTCTCACATGCCATGTTGAATCCGTTTAGAATTCGGACTGCAGGCACAATTTGGTCTTATAGGCCCAGTTGTTTTACAACCCTCGATCTGATGATATTGGCCGAGCTACCTGGATCAATTAACACACGCTTAACTCGAGTTTATTTATGAGTATAGATATTACCAGTGCATCATTGTATGGTTGCACGATGCCTTCAGCGTCCTCGTCGTTGAAAGACACGGTTCGTTATGGCACATAATCTCGAGTATGTTTCTCCTTTGTGATGGACACTTTGGTGCACTTTAATGACGTGCTGGGGTTCCTATTGCTCGATCTGCATATTGGAGTCACTATTCCTGAAATGGTTTTTGGCTCGATCACTTAGAAACTCCCAGAGGTGTCCGTTGTTGAATAAACGGGCTACTTTCTCTCTTAGTTTTCGGCAATTTTCAAATATGTGGCGGTGAGTGCCATGATATTTGCACATTAGGTTGGGGTCCCTTTGGGCAGGATCGGATTGTAATGATCGAGGCCGTTTGGTGTCTTTGATGTCTTTGATGCGTCCAATGGCTGATACGATGGCAGCAACGTCGACGTTGAAGTTGTACTCCAATAACCTTGGCGCTTCCTTAGGTCCAATGGGTCTGTCAAAATCGCTTTTGCTCATGAGTTCCCGGTTATTATGACCTCTATCGCTTCTTCTTTCACTTCTCACGGGGTTTCGCCCTGACCCATTACCCCTTCGATCTCCATTGTATGGATGATACCGGTCTCTGTTTGATATTGGTTCACGATCAATGTCTCTTTTCGATCTATCACTAGCTCTGACGGGATAAATGGACCCGGAAGGGGCCCCGAGCTGATCATCTTCGACCCTGATTTTTTATTAGTAACGGTTATGGACGTCGGCGCAAGTTATTGCTGGGTATTCTATCAAATTTTGCTTCAACTACCGTGAAGCCAATGAGCTTCGAGTATTGAGTCCTTAGGTAAATGCCTGAATGGCCCAATCATCTGCGACTGGAGGCAGATCCATCTGTTCCATTTGAATCCTCGATACGAATTTCCTGAGCATCTCGTTATCTCTTTGCTTTACCTTGAAAAGGTCCGATTTCCTAGTCTCGACCTTGATGACCCCAGCGTGCGCTTTTAAAAAGGCATCTGCAAGCATACCAAATGAGTCAATAGAATTAGGGGGTAAGTTATGATACCATATCATGGCTCCTTTCGATAAGGTCTCTCCGAACTTTTATAGCAGAACGGATTCGATTTCATCATCTTCCAGGTCGTTTCCCTTGATGGCGCACGTGTAGGAGGTTACATGCTCATTTGAATCGGTTGTTCCATTGTACTTTGCAATTTTGGGCAATCAGAACTTCTTTGGGATCGGCTTCGGGGCTACGCTCAGAGAAAACGTTTTTGAACAAATTTCTTAGAATCCAGGCCTTTTAGTATTGGTGCTGCTCCTGGGTTTTGATCAACCCTGGAGTCATAGGTTTCCACTTTTTTGTCGTTGGCTTCGATCTTCTTTTCTCCACCCGTTTTTTCATTTCCTCAAGCATTTTTATTATCTCGGGGTTGGTTCCGGGCTCTGCTTCACCCGGCCTTTCTGTGGCCGGTTCATTTCTCCGGGTGTTTTCCTGCAAGTTGATCCCGTTACCTTCATCGTCGTGTGTACTCTAAGCCATCGATCGGTCTCCCCCGCGAATGCTATTTTCGGGGTTAGTAGGCAAGTTTGCTTCGATAGCCATGTGCGAGTTAGCGTCGATCGGATCAGCGACTACGACTCCATTGGGGTCAGCAGGAGGCACCTCGTTGTAGGTACCACGTTATTGTTCTCTCCATGGAGGTCGGAGACAGCATCCACGTTCAAAGGGGTATACTGGGAGTTCGACATCTTAAATTTTAACCTGAAATTAAAATCTCAAAGAACAAATGTAAAATAGAGCGTGTTAAGAAAATTTATGTCAAATTGCCAATATTATCCTTAGACCCACGGTGGGCGCCCAACTATTCATCCTAAAAACCGGATAACAATTATTTGTATGTGATTTTAAGGATATGCGAATTAATTCAATACAAACAATAAATTGCATTAGATTAAATAGGTTAGGGACGTAATAAATTGTCAAACCACTTAACGGGGGTGATTTCGCACTCAACAACAGCCTTTAAGAAATGTCTGACCTCGATCCCAAACTCACAATAACGAAGCACTGATGAACAAAAGTGAGAACTTTAAATAATAGAGAAGATAAGAGTATATTGCCTTGATATGCGTGTTGCAGTGTGTCTAATGAATAATCAGAACCCCCCTCCCCTTTATATAGTAGGGGAGTTTTACCCTAAGTACAACTCCATAAAAGGTAAAAATCTTCTATTTAACCAATCACCGGTTCTGTGCCGATACGTGCCGAGATTCACTCCGTGATATCCGACTGGTCGCGGATAGCACATCCTTTTGTTGGTCGTGCTTGATTATCTGATAATGCTCTCCGAGGCCTGGGGGCCATGGCCTCTATACTCCCGAGGGCAGGTGTTTTGCCCGGACCCCGGATCGAGGGGTCCCTTGCCTCGATTTCGGTTCCTTGCCTTCACGTCTCTTGCTCCGTTTATGTAACAAATCAGCATGACACGTCACAGGGCCCTAGGCGCAGCACCAGAGAGAAACATCCACCCAAATATATGGACCATTATGTGGTCCCAGATCCCAAGAGAATAAACCTCTGCCAAGTCGTTATAGAAGAGGACAAAGGACAGCCTTGCACCGAGTAGCATAAATAGGAGAAGAATCAACCAGAAATGTCATGGATGAACTTGCTTATAATTCTTTAGCTTAGAAATTAGATCTGGAACCTCCCTTTTCTCAGTTTTTTCCTTTCTTTTTGCACTAGTTACTCCCAAAAGTTGAGGAACAGACCCCTCTTTGTGGTCTGGAAATCAGTTTATCATCAATATAATTTCGCTTGTTACAGTTTACTTCATCGAAAATCGAAGCGTCCGATGGGCTCGGTTACAATGATCAAGGAGGATCCTATCCTAAAGTACTACGGTAGTTTTACTAGCTATGAACGAATCTCCCTTAGTCAACCCAAGTAATTATTTAAATCTATCTTGATATGTAAATAAACAAATATTTTCTCATTAGACTATTTTAATCAGAAAAGTATTTGTTTCAATCATACTCTATGATTATTTTTTTATTATGAAATTTCTAGTTAAATGAATACTGCTCTACTATATAACCGGTCCCTCTTATGAAAGTCGGTATATCACTTTTGAAAGAGAATCTCAAAGTGGCGGTGTACACCTAGCTCCATTGTTGGGCTAGTCACTGGCTAGGAACTTATTGAACCAGAAACATCTGAGAATATCAAATCATACTATACTAAAAGTGTGAACCTCTAAAGTCAAACTTAAATTACCAAATTACCCATTAAATACTGAGTGACTATAATACCCTTTGAAAGATAAATGAATTTTTCTTTCATAAGCCAATACACTTACTAAAATTCTCTATGTTGCTATAAAAATATGGAGAACTTGAACAATTATATTTTATAATTCAATATATAATAAATACAATTGAATATTTTAAGTGTCATATCATATTTTTCTAGAAATAAGTACACTTGAGCAGTTACACATAAAATTCAAATAAGCTAAGCATGGGAGCAATTGAAGAGACATTAGTGTCAATATATCATTTATGTAATTTAATGAGCACTAAGAATCAGAGGTCTACAATATTTAAAAAATGTTTAATTGTCCAATATGGCTTGGTGTTTCAATTTATACGGCCGCAGGTTGAATAGTAGGCCGTTGAAGTAAGAGTAACCTATTTCTTCCTTCTTGCCACATGCACATACTAATTGAGATCATTGGATTTAAGAATTAGAGTTTTGTTTGAGGTAAACAGATGTACGTACTTTTTAAATAGCTTTTGTTTTATATAGTCTTAATTCTTTTGATATTATTTTTTCTCCTTTATATAACACGGTTGCATATAAAATAAGTTAATGAGCACTTTGCAGTTTTCTTACTTAAGATATATTTCTAGATGATAATTACTTATATATCTCTTGCAAGTGGAACACCTGAAAATATAATATGAAAGAGAGACCACATTTTGGCTCGCATGATAGAGGTTTTGAGTTTTTATTTTTATTTTTGTTTTATTTTTTTATTTACAAATTCATATGAGATGGATCAGTTATGGTCATAAATTTAAAATAGAGCTTAATTACAGTCTTGAAATTGGTAGGAAATGCTACTCATGATACCAAGAATTGCATCATACCAAGACATTTCATTGGTTGTGAGGAATAAGGCAAAGCTTGAGAGGCTCCTCGTCAATGTGACGATCACACATAGTTCTTCTAAACATCAACCAATTTGTTGCAAATAAGACTGTAGGCGAAAATGCCATCAAAAAACCCCAAATATTCTTCTAGAGTAGCCAAATCTCCCATGAAGGTTGCAGTTTAGATAGGTTTAGTGACAGCTACTTAATTTTTTAATTTTTCTTCGGTTTACCTTATTTGTACTTGTGTTATATATGAACTAAAATATATCTAAGCCAAAACAAGGTCTTTTGTTTTGCGCTTTAAGAATGATTCTTTTTCTGTTTTATTGCTCAAGCATGGAAAACCATCAAGATCAATATTATTTTGAAGTTTTATCTTATTTGTACTTATAACATCAAAATTAATATAACTATAAATTATACCTACCTAACTAAATTCTTCATCACATGTTCACATGGTATTCAATTGTTTCGATTTTAAATAGTTAATGTCACTAAAATAAAATTACTTCATAACTTTGAGCATTCATGTCTTTCCCGTTAAATTTTATTTTACACGGAAGACACATATTTTACAAATATATGTGATTCTTAAAAAAATAGTATCAATACACAGGGAGTACACGTGCAACACAGATACTAATTATGTAAAATCGAACAAGGAGGATCTTATTCTAAAGTACTGGGGTAGATTTACTATCTATGGATGAATCTCCCTCAGTCAACCCAAGGAATTATATTCAAATCTATCTGTAAATATGTAATGTCACTGAAGAAAATAGAGGATGAGATCCAATTTTTGCATATCTAATTTTGGGGAAAAAAGACAATAATTATAATCTCACATCTTCTGCAGTGCATTGAATTTTCCAACCACAACATGCACAAAAGGAAGCATAGTAAAGAGTGCCAATCTCTACTTAAGAAACAAGACAAACTACCCATAATTTTTTCAAGAAAATTCCAAATACATCAGATTGAAACAAATTAAGTTTTGATGTAAACGATAATGTCAGACTATTTTAGGATTTACCAAATCCAAAGTTTTCAGAGACAGGGGAAGAAAAAGAAAATAAATAGAAAAAAAACGTACACATAGGGCAAGGAAGAAAAATACAGGATTTTTAATTTAGTTAGAGAAGATCCAGCCAAAAGGTCTCCTAAAAGGGATGCCCTTCTACGACATTTACAACAATACACATGGGACTGTCCTCTCATTCCAAAAAATTTGTAAAAAAAAAAAAAGACAAAATACAAAAATTAAATCAGATTTATTTTAGGTTCTCTCTTTCAACTAGGTACACATTTAAAAGAAAAGAGAAGACTTTTTGAACTTGTGGTGTAAAATGAGGTACATATATTTTGTGTGGCTATAAATTATTATATAAAGGTAAATTATTTTCAAATATAAAAAGAGGTCATTCTTTTTGGCACAAAAAAAAAAAGATTCACATAATTAAAACAAAAGAAATATTTTTCGAGTTGTTTCTTTTCGTCAATTGGCCAATGTATTTTTTTTTAGCAAAGGCCAATGTAAATTATAATACATTATAATGATTGATCCTAAACTACTCCACTAATTATTTTAAAGGGAGATTTACACAAATAACCGCCAAAATTACTGTTTACTTTTTCTAATAAGAGATATAGATGTTATACATATTATACACAATTATACATTATATTATACATGAATTTTATATATATATATATATATATATATATATATATATATATATATATATATATATATATATATATATATATATATATATATATATAAGAGTTGGTTGTTTTTAATTTAAACAGTTGGATGAACGACTATTTGGATTAATTCTTCAATATTAAAAGCTCTAGGTTTTTGGAATTTAGGATTTTTAAAGCTTAACTAAACTATAAGTTGGTAGAAAACAAGTCTTGCTACAATTATTCCAAAGAAATGTTTATAAAATAGAGGAAAAAAGAGTGGGTATGGTACACACTACATAAATGTTCCTATCCAACACATATCTACATCATAACCTTGTAACTTATTGCTGTGTGGATGGCGATGGTTTCAATTGCCAAAACTTGTGCACTTATTTGTTCATCCTTAAACTCATATGTACTATTCCCTCTCTCCTTCTCTACTTCTTCATGCTTCTTTCATGATCTAATTTTCTCCCTAGCAAGTTTCATCACTCTTTGGCACAAAATAAAACATACTCTTTTTGAAGATCTTTATCTTTAGCATGGAGCTTAAGTGTACTTTCACTGTCATCTTCTTCCTCGTCCTCGTCCTCGTCGCGCCTTCTGTTTCATCTTCTTCAGGTATGTGTTTGAAAGAAATTTAAGTTACTTGTACTTACTTACCCCTGTAGATCCCACCAAATCATTAAACCTGGCGGCTGCTCGCTCTTTGATCAGTGATTCACCGGCCACTAGATCGATGAAGAATCTCTTTAAAATGGACGGGGTCATTGGACGATCAAGAAGGCTCATGGCCTAGGCTGGTGACCTCCATTAAACTTTGGAGGGGCGCCCACCTAAGGTCGAAAAAAAAAAAGCTACTTGTACGAGGCAGATTTAGGGCAGATTTTGCGAATTCGACTAAACACATTAGTTTCAACTCAAGTTATGTCTACATATATTTTGAATATGTAGCCACCGACTCTGGGGCAGACAGATGTACGAAGTACATATGTTTATGCAGGATCCGGGGAAGGGTCACACCCCTTGGTGTGATATAGGCAGTCGACTACCTTGATGCAAGCATCAATGGCTGATTTCATGGCTCATACAACTTTACCGTTGCTTCATCGTTCCCCTTCAACGTACCCACTAACTCTAGATTCTGGATTTGCATCAACCTGCTGTATTTTGATGTTTATGAAATATGCAAATATTTTTTTTTGCTTATTGTATTTTGGCTTTTATTGATAGGGAAAATGGAGTTAACAAATGTGGAGTCGGGGATTTATGATATTGATTATAGAGGTCCAGAAACTCATACCAACATACCTCCACCACGAGGGGGAAGGCATAACAGTCATCATCAAACTGCCATCTTCTTTCATCACAAATCTAAAGGTTTAAAAACTACTAGGCCTGGGAAAATGGTAAGAAGGTATTACTCTATTCCTAAACATGAAAAGAATTTAAGTTATATATGCTGTAACTTTTTTAACTCTTAGAAGTCGTTTGATAGGATGTATTAAGAAAAATAATATACGTATTAGTTTTGGTATTATTAATTTTGTGTTTGGTAATATTTTTCAACCTATGTATAATTAATACACGTATTAGTTATACACCTTATTCAATACTATTCTTATAGATAGCAAATATGGCATTAGTAATATTATGAATATTAATACATGGATAAGCATGTATAAGACAGAACTGCCCTTTCAAAACCTTTTCCAGATACAAAGCTAAAGAATGTGGAAGGTATTATTGTAAACAAATAATCTCAGCATTACATAATTTCAGGATTACCAATACACCATATTCAGTATTATTCTTATATATTCACCCTACCAAACAACACCTTGTATCAATGTAGTGCAATACATATGATAGCATGTTGGGGAATCTATTTCGTTTATAGTCTATTCTAAAAAGAATAAATTATTTTTAAATTTGGAAATACGTTTTAAGAAGCTTTTAGAGCCACAAGAATACCATGTCATGTTTAAGATTACAATTTTTTAAAATTTTATAGCTATTACAAATGTTATGGTATGTTTAAAATCACAAGTATTCATATTCATATTCCTACATGCCCCAGTCAAATATATCAATATAAATTGAATCCAAGAAAGTATTATTTTTACTAGATTATCAATTAATACATATCAGCGAGTCTGTCAAAAAATCTACGGTATTCTTCGATTCATATTCTTTTTTCTTTTCTTTTTATTTCCTTATAGTAATTTTGTTTTTTTACAGGGGAAGAAAAATCATGGATGATGGTGTAAAAGTTTGATATATTGGTGTGTTTTTTATATTTGGATGAGCAAAGAAAGTGTGTCTATTTTGGATGAAGCAATATAAAAGATATATTTGAACTTCTTTATTTTTTACATTCATGTGGTAATATATATAGATAATGGTTCATAGAGTTTGAGAAGGAATGTAATTAATTATCAAATACATTAGATTGGTATTACTTCCAAATATTATTATATATATACTAAAGTTTGTGTAAATGAGGATTTTAAGACTTTTTTACGTGCAATTTATTCATTATGAATCAATAAACTATTTAGTCAATGGTGTAGCTTCGTTTAAATTGATATAATGAGCCTAGAAAAATTAGTTCTCTATAGAGAATAAAAGTAAAATTTTAATAATAACTTACTAAAGGGTATTTTTTTTAATATTGAGTTCAAAAAATTGCATAAACAAATTATGATTATGCATTTGTAAGTGTCGGTTCGTCCATGACATATTTTTTATTTACCTTTCTTCTTTCTTTTTGTTTGTTTGTCCCAATTTTTGACAAATCATTTTTCCTCCTTTTGTCCATTCGTGGAGAAAGGAAAAGGACTCTAGATTTCTAGCAAATTTGTTGTTGGGAAGTCCTTATCATCAAGTGACAAATTATTATATTTACTGAACCAAACACATGAATTTGAACCAAAAAAAAAAAAAAAGAAAAAAAAGAACCACATGGAAGCTGTCCTGGTAAAATTATTTTCGTGTAACTTATAGGATACAGGTTCGAGCCAACGGTGAAAGCAACCACTAATGATTGCATTAGGCAGAGGTGAATCCAGGAGTTAAATTTAATGAGTTCAACGTTTAAGATTCTTAGCGTTGAACCCATTATATTTTTAAAATTATGGGTTCAATCTACTATTTGTTGCAATTTTAATGGATTTTTATACATTAATTTATACGCCGCGTCAAAAGTTATGGGTTCAATTGAACCCGTTATTGAAATGCTACCTTCCTCGGGCATTAGGGTAGACTGTCTATCACGTCCATTAGTGTACGACACTGGGGGAGCCACCTTATCCAAATTAAAGCGGTGTCAACTGACACCCATTCGTTGGAAAAATTATATTGTATAGCTCGATAATTTTTATTTTATGTATATATTACTTTATGTTGACTTACCTGACTTCTTCGTGTGTTTACTCTTTTATATTTTGACACCCCTTAGTGAAAATTCTGGCTCCGCCATTGGTGTACGGTTTTTCTCCAGACCCTGCATGAACACGAAATACCTTGTGCACCAAGTTACTTTTTATTTTTTTTATTTCTTTTATGAATTTGAATTTACAATTAGTTGTACGTAGATTTGATGTTTGAATGAATGGTGATTGTTGAACTACGTGTTTAATCAAACATGGAATTACCATTTATTGTGAGATGTACCATTTTGAAGGGTCTACATGTCTACAATTTGAAAAAACTGATAGATTTATGAATATCGTCATTAATATCTCTGAATTTTTCAGCATCAATAATTAGTCACTCCCCTCTTACAGAATATGATATTAAACTAATTTAATTTTCGAATTTTACATCGTACAATGATTAAATTTAACGTTATTTATTTTTTTCAGTGTCAAATCACTGGTTTCCTGGTTTAGCAACTTTAGTCTCCACAAATAACTCCGAAGAAAAACCTATATAAGCACTGACGTTTTAATTATTCAATTAATTGGCATTATATGATTGTTATAGGTATAATTTTGGCAGATTACTTTAAAGTCATGGATCCCCAATTCAATTTGCAGAAAGGGCCATGATTGTTGGCTGGGGCGGATCTACCATATAAGCTACGGGTTCACGTGAACACAATAGTTTTTCTTTTAATTTTGTATATTTATTAAAAATTACAATATATTTATAAATATTAATTATAGATATTTTGTACATTGTTTTTACACTCGACATACAAAATATATATAATTTGTTATGTCTTCTTTTTCAAGTTTCAATATGAAATTTCAACCAAAATCACCTCGAATCTTCACCAATCTCTCAAAATTGAGATATAAATTCTAAAGGATATTCCCAATCGTTTGCAACAACACCCAATCCAAACAAAAAATAATAATTTTACAAATTTTGATTTTCGAATTCAAAGCTTTTAAGCTTTCTAATGAATTAACATAGTTTCCAATTCAATCTACTGCTTCTGATGAATACTATTTTGCTTATTGATTCCAAATACCTAAAAGAAATTAACGATCTTCCCTCGTTCAAAAGTAATAATTCGTGCATTGTTTAACATAGAAAAAAGAAGAAGAAAAAAAAGAGAAACACATAATAGAATTGCTTGATGCCAAATCTCTTTGTTCTCGGAAAAGTATGGCTGAAGTTGAGGAGAAAGAGGCTAAACATATTTCTATTAATTTATAATTTTAGTTTTCGAAGGAAGAAGGAGAGAAAGTATGAAAGATTAGAGTCTAATACATTATTTTGCATAAAATTAATAATTTGTATATGGATTTGTAATTAAATTAAAACCTCAATTTTGAAGGTAACTAAGTTTCAAAATTAGTATAGATAAGTACAAATCCCTTTTGAAAAATATATGTTAGACTTTAGATTTGACGCGTACATGTTGATAGTGTAAAATAATTATTTATTAAAGTTCGTTTAGTCTAGAGATAAATTATGTTTGAGATCAATAATACAGAGATTGTAGTGTAAGGATTAATAATATAAGAATTAGATAATGCAATGATTATTTCTCGTTGACTGTTTAATTGGATAGTAAATTACATATAGTATACAGTATATGTTTTGAAATATTTTTTCACTTCTTAAACAAAATATATTTCTACTACCTATATTTTTGTTTCATATTTTATTATGCATAAAATAATATATAGATTATCGTGTAGCTTATGCATATATTATCTACTAGGAAAACAAAAAGGAGTAATCAGACATTGTATTAACTTGTGCCGATTTTTATGTGAAAATTAGAGTTCCTCAAATTCCAACCAAACATTGCATGAAGTAATGTCGATTTTTATGTGGAGATTATATCTCCTAATACCCAACCAAATGATTCCTTAATGTATATTTTAACCTTTTGTACTAGTTAATCTACCTTATATTTTAGGCTATTAATTTGTAAAAATAGCACGGGCTAGCCAATTTTCGGACTGGTCATTCAAAAATAGCCAGCGTTTGCAAAGTCATTGAAAATAGCCACTATTTTGCCGCAACACGGAAAGTTCCAGCTCAATATACTGGAGATCGGTGCACCTGTGTATGAACTTCCAGCATATTATGCTGTAACTCCAAAACGCGGAAAGTTCCAGTATAATATACTGGAGATTGGAGCACCAGTGATCCAATCTCCAGTATATTAAACATAAGTATACTGGAGTATTTTTTCGGATTTTTGAACAGTGTTTTCGTTCAGATTTATCTTTACATGAAAAATGGCTAAATTTCGATTACTTTTGAAACTGTGGCTATTTTTGAATGACCACTCGTAAATTTGGCTATTTTTGAAGTTCTCCCTATTAATTTTAATATTTATGGATAATTATCTATAGTTATTTTTTAATTGACTCAATAATTTAAGAGCTTTAACGTATAAAAAAAATTTAAATCGATAAAAGTATAAGGTCAAAAGTTGACAATTTCAATGATTATTGAAAAAAATAAAACTTAGCAGTATAAGCAACTACTCATTCCACGCGGATTACAGAGGTTGAACTTTTTTTCTCGTACGTCACTGTGTACTGTGTCCATATTACAGATATACACAAATTTTCACCTTCTTTCAGAAATTCAGATCCCTCAATTTTCTTGATTTCATCAAACCCCTTTTTGATTTTTTCTGTAGTTGTTGTTGTAATAGCCATGGCCAATAAGGAAGAATCAAACCCTCTTTTAACCCCTGAGGTGAAAGATGAGTTGAAAAAACCCAATAAACCCGTTATTTCTTCTGCCGCCGGCGCAATCTCGGCTGCTTTTCCGATGGGCTGGACTGCTGATGGGCTTCCTATGGGCCATGGCGTCGTGGGTGAGCCCAATAGGGGACAGTGGGATTCTGGGCTCTGCGCTTGTTTTGGCAGGAATGATGAATTCTGCAGCAGTGATATTGAAGTTTGTGAGTTTTCTTTTCTGATTGTTTTTTTTTTGGGGTTTAATCTTAGCGACTGAAATTAGTTTAGTTACTTAGTATTAAGGCACAGTTGATTGATTGATTGATTGGATTCTTTTTCCTTATATGTGCTATGTTGGATTAAATGTGTCTCTTTTGGATCAGAATTCGTGGATGATCACTGTATAGTCAATCACTCAAAGTATAATTTCAGGAATGATCACTCAAATTTTACTTTTTTTGAGAAAAGTTCACTAAACTATTTTTTGTAACCTAAAAGTCATTCAAGTTAGTCTAAGTATCTTTTAGTAGTCCCATATTGTTTTTTGGATGGACACTTGACTCTTAATATGGTCTTGGACAATCTTTAACTCATGAGTTATCCTTTGGAGTTGAATTAAGCCCAAAGTTTATTTTTTACATGATATTAGAGACACGCTCCAGTT
This sequence comes from Nicotiana attenuata, assembly GCF_001879085.1. Taxonomy (NCBI): domain Eukaryota; kingdom Viridiplantae; phylum Streptophyta; class Magnoliopsida; order Solanales; family Solanaceae; genus Nicotiana; species Nicotiana attenuata. The sequence continues at coordinate 55,759 of NW_017673643.1, forward strand.
GGCTGGCGAGCGAGCGTATGTTAATAGTCCCACAGCGTTTGTGGGATGGGTAATTGGACTCTTGATATGGTTTTGAACAATCCTTACCTCATGAGCTAGCTTTTGGGGCTGAATTAGGTCCAAAGTTTATTCTAAATAAATTTTTTTAATAAAAAAGTCATTCAACTTTGCCCTAATATCATAGAAATATCTCTTTTGTTCTCTTAGTAACCTTCCGTGATATTCAAGCAAAGTTGAATGACTTTCTTTACAAAAACTTGTTTAGTAGCTTTCACGATACTTGGTAAAGTTGATGGCTTTTTCGTTACAGAAAAAAAGTTTAATGACATTGGTGTAAAAAAGTGAAAGTTGGGTGACCATCCATGAAATAACCCATCAATCAAACCACACCTCAGTTCCAATTTAGTTGGGTCGACTATATGAATTGCTGTACTCATTCCGCTCTTTTCATGACCTTTTTTTCCAAATACCTTGTTAGTCAATGAATATCTTAATTCTAGTTGCAATACATATATTCTAAGAGTTGATGAAACTGTGTGAGATGGATGTTAGGGTATGTTGGTCTCTTGGTGATGAAGTATCGGTTTAGAAATTTTAATTCAGATGTTGAATTGCAATCTTAAGTTAGGTCCAGCATTTGCTAAAATCACTTATTGGCCCCCTTGACTGTGTTGAATTGCAATCTTAAGTAAAGTTCAGCCTTTGCTAAAATCATTTACTGCCCCCCTTGACTGTGTTTATTGGATGATCTCGCCCAGTATATGTGTGCTATGAGCTAATAAGCTCCTAAATTTCATGAGAAAAAGAACTAGCAAGCAAATTTATGGACAACAACAACAACAACATACCCGGTATAATCCCACAAGTGGGGTCTGAGGAGGGTAGAGTGTACGCAAATGTACGGACATTGATGATAATTGTAGATGGGGAATTGTATTTTCCTTCAATGGCTAGGCTAGGACTTAGAAATTTGTTGCTCAAAATTCCTACTCCTAATTCGTTTTTGCTTCTTCTGATGTATTTTTCTGTCAACTTCTTCTGATGTAGTGAGATAATTGCTATACTAAGGTGGAATTAGCTGGAACACTTTATTCTTTAAATTGTATTTTCCCAAGTCTTTGTCGTTGTTCAAGAATTTCCACTGGACATGTAATGTCCATTTGCGAAAAATGCAACTGCTGCATCATGTTCGAAGTTATAGTAATATTCTAGTCATATGCATCTTGCACAGACATCGATCTCCACATTTTGAACGATGTTTATCGATCGATGTTTATCGATTATTGATGTCAAAAGAAAAAAAAAGAAACTTTTTTCAAGGTATAATTTGTAATTTGTTTGCGTTCACTTGCAAATCTGCTAAGAGTCCTCCCTTTGCAAGACGCACGCATGCTCGTTCTTGTGTCTTGATGCTATATTTTGCAATATGGTTTTTTCTGTTGATGCTCCAGACATACTTTTCTTTCTGCAGGTTTACTAGGGATGGCCCCGTGTGTGCTTTACGGGAGCAATGCTGAGAGACTTGGTTCTGCTCCTGGGACTTTTGCCAATCACTGCTTGCTTTACACTGGCCTCTACATGCTTGGACAATCCTTTTTTGGCTCGAACTGTGTGGCACCCTGCTTTACATATCCCACCCGTACAGCTATACGCCGAAAGTTTAATCTGGAGGTAGGCTGTCTTTCTTAAATTTTTACCTTTCTGCAGGTGCTTTACTAATGCTCATTCTATGTCATGGTCTTTTGGGCACTAATGCATTTCTTCTTTTCCAATTACTGTGCTTCATATCACTGCTCTTCTTCTGTATATATTTTCCACATCAAAGCAAAACATCCATTTTAGGAAGTCTCATATGGAATTTGTTCACTGTACCCTTTGGTCCTATACGCGTGTATAGGTTTTTTGTGTAAATACTTTCAAACTGGTAGTTTAGGGCCGTTTGAAGTGTATTTTTAACATACTGTATACTGGAGTTTGTTATTTGTGGTTTAATTTAAAAGATAAAGTGGTACAGATATCCCTATAAAAAATATTAAAAAAGATAAAGTGATTCAGACATAGTTCATTCATGTCAAGTAACTGGCGACATGTAATATTTCATTTGGATGTATGTGTCTTTTGGTTAAGCTTGGGGCACGGATACTTGATCTTGAACTTTCTTCGCATAAAGATAGAGATTCGAAGAGATTATAACTGCGCCTCAGTCCCAAACAAGTTGGGGTAGAGTTGAAGAGATTCATACCCCCAAATTTTTTTTTAAGAAGGTGGAGGTTTGAAAAAAATGTTTTGCTTATGTACTTACGGAAAAGGAGATAAGAGAAAAAGTAATTATACGTTCTTATGTTCTCTTTTTTCTTATCTATTGATTACTTACTCATTTATATGGTGGGATGTGAAAATGATAGTAGATCAAAATGCCATATATTGATAGTCATCTTCATCAAACAACTAGGTGTACAGATAGTGTCTTCAAAACCATCCGAAGTTCATCTCTTTAAGTTTTGGATTAAAGCTTGTAAACTTTACAGTGTACTTCTTAATTGTGATTAATTCGGCTTTATTTCTGCCTAAGATATGCAAACTGGCTATCAGCTGTATTTCTTACTAATATCGTCTAGCTTTTGTTTCTTCTTGCTGTTTCTGCATCATTTCATTTTTATCGGATGAGGGATTTTTTTGCTATTTTTTCAGTTTCCTCCTAATGGTTGTATTAACAGTTCTAGAAGTTTTATCCATGTTATATAATTTATTTCTTCTACAGGGGAGCTGCGAGGCACTCAACAGATCTTGCGGCTGCTGTGGGAGCTTTGTTGAGGATGAGGTGCAGCGCGAGCAGTGTGAGTCAGCTTGTGACTTTGCAACTCATTTCTTATGCCACCCATGTGCTCTTTGCCAAGAAGGTCGTGAGCTTCGTCGTAGACTCCCTCATCCTGGGTTTAATGCCCAACAAGTGGTCGTTATGATCCCCCCGGGTGACCAGACCATGGGCCGCTAAGCACAAGTATCATGCTTTAGAGTCTATCCATTTCCAACTTGGTTTGATTTGTATCCAGTTTCTCAAAGCTTTCTGCACTTATATTTCTTTACTTATTAATAGTTTCGCCTGTTATGTAAAACTTAAAAGACTTGTTTGTATTTGATGTGTTTATAATGTATACGGGTAAAAAATATGGATTCTGATGTAACATTTTTGTTGCACTGTATTGGTTAAGAGATGTGAAACATAGTTATCTTAAAACTTTCCATTCGTATGTTTCCAAGAATAAATGACATGCGAAAAAGAAAACATGGGATCCATCCCAAATTGGTTGAGTTTACATTTTCCCCATAGTATTCTGCAAATATTTGCACCCTATGGACCCGTTTGGTCATAGATTTTGGCAGCTTGTTTTGATTTTTTTTAAAAATAATGTTAGTTCATGGAATATGATCAATTATTGCAAAAACAAAATTGAAAAAAAAGTTTCAAGTTCCCAAAACCTGGTTTAGGGCAGTATTTGGGTGAAAATATCCTTCAACTCATGAAATTTTAACTTCTTTTTTTTCAAATAAAATGTATGTCCAAACGCAGTTTCAACTTTCAAATATTATTTTTCTAACACAACTTTCAAATATTATTTTTCTAACACAACTTTAAAAACTCGACGATGGTATATTTTCAAAAGCTCAACCAAATTTGTGTCCAAATGTTAGCTATATTTCCACAGGACGATGGTACTAAAAAATGGACAACTGATTTAAAAGAATTAAACGTTGTAATCCGTAGAATATCACTAAATTCAAAGATAGAGTCGTTTAATTTTCTCTTTACAAATATAGATGATTTGGACTCGAGAGTTTGATATTTGTTTCAGCTGTCATGAAAAATCCACGGATAATATCTTGATTTAATCATATCGAATAAATGATTTATTAAATTATTTTCGTGTCGCTTGGCGTGCATCATTATCTAATTGTTCAGCTTGTGGAAAATTCAGAATTTAAGTCGTAGGTGCTCAATTGCCTTTAATCTAAAATTAATTTTTAAGATTGGATGGTCAATCAATATCTTTGTATGTGTAGTTGCGCGTCTTTCTTCCCTGTTGAGGGTGGTAGGCTAGTTTGTAGTGCCTTGCTTTAGATTTTTAGTGGTACGTGTTGTTTTTGTATTGTTTTATGCTCCGATTGCCTAGTACCTTTTCATTATTCTGATTATTGATATTGTTTTTTATATTTATTTTTCTGATTCTCAGGTTTCTTGACATATGTGGTTGTTATTGTTGCCTCCTTTTCATCTTCTTGTGCCGAGGGTCTTTCGGAAATAGCCTCTCTACCCTCCGGGGCAGGGGTAAGGTCTGCGTACATACTATCCTCCCCAGACCCAACACGTGGGATTATACTGGGAGGTTGTTGTTGTAATATAAAAATAATGTTTGGGAAAAAAAAATTAAGGATGTTTAAGCACCCAATGGACGTTGAATTTGAGTAAGCACAACTTTCTACATGGGATGAACTTGGGTATTATGATGGCATGACTAACGTATGGACGTTGAGAAATCTGATTGAATTGTATCTTAAATCCATGTATTTTATACTTGGACCAATATGTGTAGTCTAAATTTTGTAGGGTCTTTAACTCGATATATTTTCGACTGCCGACACAGGACAGTGGACGACTTTATACGTTTCATCGTTCCATTAAAAAAGATTATTTTATTTGGTGGCGTACTTCTCTCCAAATTTATTGTTCCCAACTTCCAAATACAGTAATTGCTTTTTGTTGGCTATTAGAGCTGAAAACAAGAGTTCAACTATGGCTTAATATAGAGATGATTGCTACAGTTTCACCTCCTTGATCACCTATGCTTTTATATGAAGGGCCATTTTGGTTACTACAAAAGGGTGAAGTGCAATTTGTAGATATATAGGAGGCATCATTTTGGTCAAAGCTTCACTTTTTCAGGTTAAATAAGAAACCAGCATATAATAAAAGTAGAGAGCTAGGAGCTTTTCAGAGATCAAGTTAACCATAGCAGAAACTAATGTAATCAAATAAGACCTACCCAAAGCATGAATCTTGCCAAGTGCCAAGCATCATTAAGGTACAATGTACATAAAAGAGGGGCAACTAATTTGACAACAGAAATAGAAATGGAAATTAAAACACTAAAGGGAAACAACATTTGCCCATTCACGTGGTAAATCAAGATAATCCCCACATCCCTAGATCAATTTCCAGAGGGTTTGGAACCTTATCCCAAACAAATGTTGAAGCATACACCATTTACAATTCATTTCCAACTAGACCTTTGGCACAAAAGTAGTTCATCACCCCACTACAACATAGGCCAAATCGAAACAGCGAAAATATTGACCTGTTTACACCTTTGATGATAATACTTGTGCAAGCAGGAACTGCCTCTTCTTCTACCATCTAAACACCAGGGACGTAAAATGTTCAACAATGACTAATAACAAGAGCTTTTTTACTTTCCAGTAATCATCTACTCTAACTAAAATCATTAACTTTTTCAAAAAGTAACGGTCCGGTTAAGATCATAGCAATATTTATCCACTGCCATAATATTCCTTCAAGGGCTAAATTCAACAACTTTGACAATTATGCAACCCAAGAAAGAAGTAGTAAAGCATAAACCGACCTAGAAGTTCTGATATCACCAAACAGGAAAAACGAAAAGCAAGACTAGTTACTGGAAGAAGATAGATAATTCAGTAACTCGCAAGAAAACAACTTCTCAGTCAGCTAACAGAAAAATAGCAGCATATACTAAAGTTTAAGTTCTAACTATGATGATGGCAAATTGGTAACATTAACAACCATCTATTTGACACTGCCGCTGGATATGAACTAACATAGTCTTCTCAGATGAACAAGGGGAATAACCCCGACGTGTCTAGGATATCTATTCCCCAGGTGCCGAAACGCCTTGCTTCAGTCTTTCCCTCTTCATCTTCTTCTTGGAGACTGGCTTCTTTTTCTTTGGAGGAAGGGTTTTCTGTGCATACATGTAAAGCACATAGTTCCCAATAAGGAATGCCAACACGAGTCCGCCAACAACAGTTAAGACAATTAATCCTGGGTTGAGTCCTTTCACTTCAACATCCTTGGCCATATTCTTCTGCTTCAACAGAGAACAAGAGTAAATTTGTGTCTAAACCCACGTCTGTGATTAGGAAAAGACAGAGTTCATAAAGATACAGAAAACAATTAAAAGGCCACAAAGTATTCTTCTACCATCCATGGGTAACATATTGACTAGATCCAACTTCAAAAGAAAACTTCACATCTTTATACGGAGACACGAATTTGAATTGCATATATTTCAGATAAATGAGCCCAACATGTTGTATATTGATTCTTTGAGAAACAACATTAAAGCAGATAAAACATGATCACGAAATTGTCAAAAGAAAAAAGATTGGGACACCAGCATATCAATACATAAGCCAATCGTGGAGGTCTTCGAAGAGTAAAAATTTACAAGACCACATCTGCTTCATCTTGGAATAGAAGGTAACAGAAATAGTTTAATGAGAGTAACTCAGAAACTAGCTATATAAGAACTCATTAATTATTTAACAAATTCTGGGGTTTAGTAGTTAGACATGTTTTGCAGCTGAATCAATTGCCAACTGGGCTTTACAGCTGTTTTGGTGGCTAAACATAAACAGAAGCTGTGAGAAAAACAAGGAAGAACCTCACTGACCACGTTACTCCATTAAAATCATCTCTTCCCAAATCATCTCAGACACTTTTGGTTTTTTTTTTTTTTTGATTAGCACCGGGTGTCCGAGTCTCTAAGAGACCCGACTAATCCCGGGGGTGCACAGGCCCTCGGCAAGGAGTTTCCCGCAAGTGCACCACGGTTAGTTCAGGTTTTACCCAGTCCGATGGCCCTCAGAAATTGTTTGCACCCAGTGGGTTTCGAACTTGAGACCTTGAAAGGGAGCAAACCCCAAGGCTCAAGTCTATTGCCACCAGGCCAACAAAAACACATAGCAAATTCTCCTGCAATAAACCCCGGTCCAAAACAGAGAAGTGGCACTTCAACACAACCTCCTGCAGATCCAAATACATAAATCTACGGTTCTCTACATTCTATATTACCAACGCCAAAACTTCAACAATAATGTTTACATATTCTTATCACAAAAGAAATTTAACATAAACTCGAACGACACAACACTTTCATCTCCAAATAAACAGGGGAATAAATGATATCTAGCTAACATAAGTGAGATCACACCCGGAGAACAAAAATTCATACATATCAATGTATATCCAAATGAATAAATCTACAGTTCTCTAAATTCCTCACCAGTTCCGACATTAACAATTACTGTTTACATATTCGTATCACAAAATTTCAGCAAATAAAAAACACTCGAAGCATAACACCTCCGTTTAGAAAAAAATAATGAAATTAATGATATCTAACTAACAAAAGTGACGGATCACACCTCAAAATTAACAAATTCATACGTATAAAATCAGATCTGGTGAGAAATAAAACAAAAATGAAAGAAATTAGGAAAAAAAAGTGAGATATGTAGAAAATGTACCACGTTATCAAAAGACGGAGGAGGATCAAAATCAGCTTCGGAATCCATGCCTTGAAACGCCGATCGTCGGAGAAAAGGCGATATCGTCGGAGATGGAGGACAAATTGGATTTACTGGATTGAGTTAAATACCACCTGATAGTAACAGCTAAGTGAGGATCAAAATCAGCTTCGTTATTTACTAACGAATCCTCTCTTTTCTGATTTTTTCTTTTGTTGGCCCCAAGGGTTCTCTTTTGTTCGTTTTTACAAAATTTAGCAACATGTTCATATCAAATCACATGAATAATTATATGTGTGGCAGTCCAGTATACAAGGTATTGGTAGTTCATGTAGGGTCCAAAAAATGACCGCATTTCCTAGAGTGTGATATAGACAGTTTAATCTAATGCAAGCATTAGTCGCAGACGCGGATTTATTGGGGGAGATTATGGGGTACGCGAGCTCATGGTCTCTCCGCAAAATTAAATATTTTATGTATATATTTTTTAAAATTAGTATAATATTAGCTGTTGATACTTATGCTACAAAAAGGTTGAATGGTGCACTTGGTTAAAGATTAGATTATTTATCAAGATGAATAAGGATGAATTCCCACTTAATATATTTTTCTCCTTTGTTTAAGTACTGCACCCATGTACTAGAAATCCTAGATCCGCATCTGATTAGTGGCTGCTTCCACGATTCGAAGTCAGGTCACACGGAGACAACTTTACGGTTGCTACAAAGCTCCCCTTCCAAATAATTATTTGTGTCTTTTATATTACTTTGTATTTTCATCACAATTTTGCAAAGGATGATAAATTATTATGATTTAATTTTCACCTCAATTTATATTTTATTATGATAAATGAATGCGATTTTTTATAATATCATGTGATTACATTCTCTCCACTTTTACACTTGTGGAAATCTTTTAATTTTCTTTGTGGATTTGTTTTGTTTCATCTCATCCCCCCAAAATTTGGAGGGTTTGGAGTGTTGTTTTTAAGAATTTTCCCATTCAATTACCCAACAAAATAAAACGTAGACCACATTTTCCTTTTCTGTTACATTATGTGTTTGTATTGTTTGGGAAATCTATGCTTTTAATTCTTGAAATATTGATAAATTTTGTTCCCTATGGTATATGATAAATTAAGTTTATTTTCAAATTAATTAAAATGTGCATTTTTATTCTGATGCTTTGCAAATCATTAAAAATATAACTAAATATTAACTATATATATAAAACTTATTTTTATATAACATATTTCATGCATAAAGTACCAAAATCACACATTTTAATTATTGAACATTAAATATAATTAGTCAAATATCACAAAAACTAAGATCAAAATTTTCGACAATAACTAAGGAATCAACATACCTTTTTGTTTTGTCTTACTTTACCGTGAGCATTAGGAGTATTAGTTTTGAAAAAAAAAAAAACGTTCCGTTCGACCACCTATAAAATAAACCCCCTTCGATATCACCCAAAAAAAAAAAGAAAAAAGAAACAACTTGATGCTAATTCTTTGTCTTTTTTTCATTTTAAGAAGAAGAAAATAAGCTCTAATGCAGGAAATTCCTCCCAAACTCAATTTCCGCAAAGTTAAAAATAATTGTTTTTTGGTAATTAAAGAATTTTACTATACCAAGTATTAATATGTACAAGTTCAAAACTAGAAAAAACTGGAGAACCACTGAGCTATTGCCTGCAAGTTGGACATGAAGCCCCAACTGCAGTGATCATCTTATCTTCCTCACTATATCTATATCTCTTTACGCCTATGGATAACTATTAAGCTCTCTCAATCTACATTTTATCTTAGTTTTCCTGTTGCCTCTCTGAAAGATGTCCTGAACTAATGATCTAAGTATCCCCTCTACATGCTGAGACGTAGCCTTGAATATTCTGGAGTTCTTGTCTGTCCATATGTAGTAGATGCAACCTGCTAATGTCATTCTATATACTTCTGTCTTCGGTGTTTTTCCCTTCATTTCCTTTGTTGCCCATTCCACTTCTTCATTCCTTGTCATTACGGATCTTTGAATCCCCTGTCATTTCAATAATCTTTCCCAAACCTCTCTAGTCACCTTGCATTCAAAAAATAGATGTTGCATGGTTTCATTTTCTTCCTTATAGAGCTCACATGTTTGATCAATCATCAATCCCCAACCTGCTACCCTGTCTTTGGTATGTAGCCTTGATTGTAGTGCTAGGTTTAGTATAAAACCCCACCTAGGTACATCATAGTTGTTACAAGTTAGTTTCCTTCCTGGCATTTTAGGATAGTCTTCTCTCAACTGATTGTACATCACTTTTATGGAGTATGAATTCATTTTCAGCAGATCAGTGATGCACAACCCTGCCTTTGACAGATATGTTTTAGCTTTTAGTATCTTGTTTAGAACCCAGGAGGCTTGGTTGACTTGAACTTCCCAAATATTTCTTCCTTTCCCATAGTATATGTGGACCCACCTTACCCACATCTTATCTTTCTTTGTGCATAGGTTCCACAGTAGTTTAATCACAGCAACCTTGTTCCAGGTCTCCTGATGCAATACATTAAATCCACCTGCTGTCTTTGGCCAGCATACTTTTTCCCTTGTTAGTAGTGCTCTTCTTCATATATCAGATGTGCCTGTCCATAGAAAACTTCTGCATGTTGCTTCTATCACCTTAACAATTTTCTTTGGTAGCACAAAGATTTGTGACCAGAAGACTTGGATTGAGAAGAGTACATTCTTTATCAACTGAAGTCGTCCAGCATATGATAGGAATTTTATAGTCCATGAAGTAATCCTCCCTATCATTTTCTCTAGCATTGGTTTGCATTGTACTATTGAAATTCGTTTAGAGCTCAACGGAACTCCAAGATATCTGATTGGCAATTCCCCTTTGGCAAATCCAGATGCTGCTAGTATCTCCTCTTGCATTTCTCTACTGACACCTCCAAAGTAAATGAAACTTTTATCTTTATTTGCTATCAGACCAGAACACCTTGAGAATTCATTGAAACAATCCATGAGCAGTCGTATTGATCCCATATCTCCTCTACTGAAAAGGAACAAATCATCAGCAAAACTCAATTGTATAATCTGCATCTTTGCACATTTTAGGTGGAAATTAAAATCTGGATTTCTCTGTAGAGTTTTAAGTTTCCTGGTTAGGTACTCCATGACATTCACAAACAAGAAGGGGGACATTGGGTCCCCCTGTCTTAGACCCTTCTTGGCTGGAAATGGTGTACAAGGTTTCCCATTTATAATGATCGAGTACGACACAGTTTTAACACATGTCATTATCCACTTTATGAACAGTCTTGGGAAGTTCAGAGCACTGAGTACTTGTTACAGGAAAGGCCATTCTAATGAGTCGTATGCCTTCTGCATGTCTACTTTCACCATACACGCAGGGGAAACTCCTTTCTTGCTATATCCTTTAACTAGCTCATGGCTAATTATAATGTTGTCAGAGATCACTCTACCTGGGACAAAGGCTGCTTGATTCTGATCAACCATGTAATTCATAACTCCTTGTAGCCTCTTGGTTAAGATCTTTGATATCAGTTTATACACTATAGTGCAACAAGAAATGGGTCTGAATTGTTTGACAGTAGAAGAGTTCTTGACCTTTGGTATTAGAGTGACTATGGTGCAATTAATAGGTAGATACATTCTCCTGGTATCAAAGAATTGTATCACTGCTGTTATCTCCGTTCTTATGATGTTCCAGGCTTTCTTGAAAAATACAGCATTAAATCCGTCACATCCTGGAGCCTTGTTGTCATCTATATCTTTGAGTGCATTCCTTACCTCCAATTCGGATACTGGTTCAATCAGCTTTAGTTGCATTTCCCTGGTCAAGCACTGGCCATCTTTCATGACTTGTGGACTGATTACAGGTAGTGCAATAGCAGCTTCTCCTAGAAGTTGTTTGTAGTACCAAGAATTTGCTCCTATATATCATTTTCCCCTTCTATCAGATTACCTCGATCACCCACCAGAGTTCTGATCTTATTTTGTGCCATTCTGCTTTTCATGGTTGAAACAAAGTAGGATGTATTGTCGTCCCCTAGTTGCAGCCACTAATTCTTGGATTTTTTCTTTATAACGCTTTCTTCAATTAGTACCCATTTCTCCAGCTTCTCTCTGATCATTTTCTCTACCTGTTTGAGTTCATTGGAGTTTCTTTGAATCCTTAGATCCTCTTGCACTTCCATTAATTGTTGTCTGCAACTCTTTATCTTGTCCCCGATTCCTGAATATTGCGTTGTGTTGATTTTTTTGATCTCCTGCTTGAACTTTTTCAGTTTGCCCCATATATTCTCCATGTGATCTCCCTTGTTGATACTTTTCCATCCTTTCTCCACACTTTGTTGAAATTTTGCATGTTCCGCAATGAAGTTAAAAAACCTGAATGGTCTATATCTTTTGCTTTGTTGCTCTGTTAGGACGATTGCCAATGGAGCATGGTCTGAGAAATACGGAGCCATGATTACTATATGCAGTAGTGGGTAAGCAAGCATCCATTCTGCATTCCCCACCCCTCTATCTATCCTACTACTTACTGTATTGTTTGACCATGTGAATTGTGCCCCAACACTTCTTAGTTCAGCCATATTGCAGTCTTGGATAAACTCTTTAAAGTCAACAGTGTCATTCTCATATATTGGAGTCCCATTGATTCTATCTTGTTCTGTCAACACAGCATTAAAATCTCCCATTGCAACCCATGGCCCATGTTGCACATTATGTAGTTGTCTTAATTCATGCCATAGACTTTTCCTATCACCTACTGTATGTAAACCATATATAGCTGTAAAGATAAATTTCATGTTTGTGTCCCATACATACCTGTCCATGTATTAGCTGTGTATGTGTATAGTCTATTGTAACCTTAACTTTGTTTGTATCCCATAGAATCCAAATCCTATTGTGCTTGTGCCATAATTGTGGCACAAACCCACTAGGGGGCTATTTATTTATAATTCTCTTAGCATTCTCCTCTACTACTCTGTGCTCCACTATTGAGATAATACCTACATTATTTATTTTTAGAAAATCCTTTAACTCCTTCTGCTAATACAGCTTATTCAACCCTCTAACATTCCATGTGATTAATTTTATCGTACACTGGAAGGTTGTTGATGTATCTCCCCTCTGTTCACACTACACTGTCCTACTTCTATTGCTACACTTGGTTGTGCAATCTGCTGCTGATCACTTGCTTCTAGTGGATCAAAACCATTTCTGGTTTGCATGTTTTCATTCATATTCATCATTGCTTGACTCTTTCCTGCTGATTTGCCCCTTACTTCTATCCATCCTTCATTCATATTGCTGTCCCCTACCTTCATACTTGCATGCTTTTCTGGTTCTTCATTTGGTTTCTTTGTTGCTTCCATTATTCCTTTCTTTTTCTCATTTTGTACTACCCCTTTTCCTTGCCATTCCTGCCTGAATTTGGGGGCATTCCTCCTCACTTTTTTGGGCTTCTCATTTGCTTGTTCATACTTCTCCTTCTCCTGGCATTTGTGCCCCAGTTGTAGACATGTGCTGCAGTATATTGGTCTCCAATCATAGGTCACTTCCTGTTCAAAACTTCTTCCATTTGGATCCCTTACTACTACCTTATCCGGTAGTTCTTTTGTGATGTCTATCTCTATGATCACTCTTGCATAGGAAATCCTATCAATTCTAGTAGTGCAATCATCTACATAGATAGGCACACCAAGAATGCTCGCAATTCTGCTAAGGACTTGACACCCAACGATTCATTGGTAGATTAGGGATTCTTATCCATACTGGTAGTGTGCTCAGCATTTCTTACTTGAAATTGAAATCCGCTGTCCATTCCCTCACAATTATCGGCTTGTTGTTAATGGTATTTGGGGCTGATGACATAGCTCTACTCCGGTCCTCCATACTGTGGAAATGAATGAGAAAGTAGCCCTTATTGTGATAATATACCGTTGTTTTCTCTACTATCTTCCATTGACTTGCTATGAATCTTTCCACTGCCCCAATTGTGGTGGATTCACCCACAACATAGAATATGACTGCCCTCCTCCTTTTTTTCGTCTCTGCATCAACCTCCTCCTTTTCCAGTTCCACAATTTTGATTCCGTCTTGAATTGTAGGTGCGATGTAGCTGAAGTTCATTCCTCTGGATGCATATTTGTTGCCTTCAAATAAATTCACCCATGGTTGTTTATCCCTTTCCTCATGTCCCAGTTCTAATCGTCGTTGCGCACCTTGGGTCCCCCCTTCTAGGGTTTCCCTTTATTCATCGTCCTTGGCTTTCGTTGCTCTTGTTTCAAGTTCTGTCCCCCTTTGCGTTACCTCCACCCCAAATTCTGGAGTTTCGGCTATGGAATTTCGACTCGGCAGTGCTGTCCATGGAGTTACCTGCTGAATTACTTGGTCCTTTGGTGTGTCGCTGGTCAAATTGAGTGGCGGAGCTACTTGAGGAGGTGGTGTAGGCTTTTGGGCAGCCACCAATTTTGCTGGAGATGTATTGATTTGGGAACTCATTTCTCCCCTACACCCCTCCTTGTGCCCTACCTCATCTTGCTCAACAAATCGTCGATTCACTTTATCTTCACATTCGATAGTTCGATCTTGTTCGCAGCCTTCCTCGCCCGGGCCCTAGCCATTCCGGCAAGGGCGTACGTTATTATTCACTACTATCGTGCGCCTGGAGAGAGTAGGGGGAGAGCTCCCTTCATTTATTTATTCAATGGCCTAAAAATATTAACGATTAATAAGGTTGATGACCCTGAAACAAATTTGATACTAAGTTTGACAACAAAATCATGGAAAAGTATTTGAACCATATTTCTAAATATGCAGGTAATTAAGAGGTCATGTCGGTTGATCATTTAATTCCCATTGCGTAAATACAATTAATTGTTTGTACTGTCTAATTACAAACTTTCAAATTCAAAATCGAAATTCGATTATTATTTGTTCATGCAATTTGAAAACATGAAATTCCAAAATATTGTTCATTAGCTCGTTTCTAACGGGCTCACAAAATTTTAGGCGATTCGAAGTCCGTCGCCCGAATTCATGAAAATTGCGTGGACATTAGCACACGAAAAATCAAAAATCGTCCTAAATTCTGATTTTAGGGTCCTAAAATGCCAAAAACGAGAACGGTCATGGCAAAGCAATGAGTATTGTTCATTAGGTTGTTTCTGATGAGCCCAATAATTTTTAGCCGATCCGAAATCCGTCGCCCGAATTCATGATGATGGCGTGGACATTAGTACACGAAAATCGTAGAATCTTCCTGAATTCCTATTTTATGGCCCTAAAACAATATTAAACAAGGAATGATCATGGCGAATCGATAACTATTGTTCATTAGGTCATTTTTTATGGGTCCGCAAAATTTTAGGAGATTCAAAGCCACTCGCCTGAATTCATGCAGATGACACACAAAAATTTAGGAATCGTTCTGAATTCCTATTTTATGGTCCTCAACACCAAAAAATGAGGATCGATCATGGCGAAGGGATGAATATTGTTCATTATGTCATTTTTCGATAGGCCCGCAAAACTTTAGGAGATTCAGGGCCGGTCACCCAAATTTATGCAGCCGGCGCACACGAAAATCTAGGAATCGTCATGAGTTTCTGTTTTATTGCCCTAAAGCGCCAAGAAACGAGGAACGATCATGGTGAAGCGATGACTATTATACATTAGGCCATTTTTTAGGGCCCGTAAATTTTAGGGATTCGGGGCCCGTTGCCCGAATTCATGCAGATGGCGATGACTATAACACACGAAGATTTGGAAATCATCCTGAATTCCCATTTTATAATCCTAATACGCTAAAAAATGAGGAACGGTTATGGGAAAGCGATGACTATAGTTCATTAGGTTATATTTTATGTACCCGTAAAATTTTAGGAGATCCGGGCCGGTCGCCCGAATTCATGCAGATGGCGTGGATATAGCACACGAAAACTTGGGAATCATCTCGAATTCCTATTTTATGGCCCTAAAATACGAGAAAATGAGGAACGGTCATGATGAAGTGATGACTATTATTCATTGGGCGATTTATGATGAGCCCGCAAAATTTTAGGAGGTTCGAGGTCGTTCGCCTGAATACATGCGATGGCTATAGCACATGAAAATTTGAGAATCGTCTTGAGTTCATGTTTAATGGCCCTAAAACGCTAAAAAATGAGGAACAATCATGGCAAAGCGATGACTATTGTTCATTAGGTGATTTTTTAAGGGTCCATAAATTTTAGGAGATTCGAGACTGATCGCCTGAATGCATGCAGATGGCATGGATTGAGACACGAAAATTTGGGAATCGTCTTGAATTCCTGTTTTATGGCCCTAAAATTCCAAAAAATAAGGAACTATCATGGCGAAGTGATTACTATTATTCATTAGGCTATTTTTTACGGCCCCGCAAAATTTTAGAAGATTCGAAAATGGTCGCCCGAATTTATGCAGATGACATGAATTATTAGCACACGAAAATTTGATAATCGTCTTGAATTGCATTTTTATGGCCCAAAACACAAAAAAACAAGGAACAGACATGGTGAAGCGATAATAATTGTTCATTAGGCTGTTTTTATGGGCCCGCAAAATTTTCGGAGATTGGGGGTCGCTAGCCCGAATTCATCGATGGCGTGGACTATAGCACACAAAAATCTAGGAATCGCCCTGAATTCTAATTTGATGGCCCTAAAAGACAAAAAAGACTTGGTCAAGGCGAAGAGATGACTATTGTTCATTAGGATATTTTTTATAGGCTCACAAAAGTTTAGGAGACACGGGGATGGTCGTCCGAATTCATGCAGATGGTGGGGACTATAGCACACGAAAATCTGTGAATCGTCCCTAATTCCTGTTTTATGGCCCTAAAATGCCAAAAATAAGGAACGGTCATGGCAAAGCGCTGAATATTGTTCATCAGGCTGCTTTTTACGGGCCCACAAAATTTTAGGAGATTCGGGGCTGGTCGCCCGAATTCATGCAGATGGCGTAGATGTAATACACGAAAATCTGGGAATCGTCTTGAATTTCTAGTTTGTGGTCCTAAAATGTCAAAAAACGAGGAACGGTCATGGCGAAGCTATGGCTATTGTTCACTAGGTCATTTTTGATGGACTGCAATATTTTAGGAGATTCAAAGCTGGTCGCCCGAATTCATGCAGATGGCTTAGACTATAGCACACAAAAATCTAGGAATCGTGTTGAATTCCTATTTTATGGCCCTAAAATGCCAAAAAATGAGGAACGGTCACCATTGTTCATTAGGTTGTTTTTTATGGTCCAGTAAATTTTTAGGAGATTCGAGGTCGGTCTCCCAAATTCATGCAGGTGGCATGGACTATAGCACACGAAAATTTGGGAATCATCCTGAATTCCTGTTTTATGGTCCTAAAACGCAAAAATATGGAACGATCATGGAGAACTGATGACTATTGTTGATTAGGTCATTTATGGGCCCGCAAAATTTTAGGAGATTCGGGGACGGTTGCCCGAATTCATGCGGATGGTGTAGACCATAGCACGCGAAAATTTGGGAATTATCCAGAATTCCAATTTTATGACCCTAAAATGTCAAAAAATAAGGAATGGTTATAGCGACGCGATGCTATTGTTCATTAGGCCATTGATTATAGGCCCGTAAAGTTTTAGGAGATTTAGGGCAAGTCGCCCGAATTCATGCAGATGGAGTGGACTATGCATACGTAAATATGAGAATCGTCTTGAATTCTTGTTTCATGGCCCTAAACACCAAAAAATGAAGAACACTCATGGTGAAGCGATGATAGTTGTTCTTTAGGTCATTTTTTATGGCGCGCAAAACTCTTGGAGATTGAGGTCCAATCGCCCGATTTCATGCAGATAGCGTGGATTATAGCACATAAAAATGTGAGAATCGTCATGAATCCTATTTTATGGCCCTAAAACACCAAAAAATGAGGAACGATCATGGCGAAGCGATGACTATTGTTCATGAGGTCATTATTATAGGCCCAAAAATTTTTTAGGAGGTTAGGGCTCGGTCACCCGATTTCATCCAGATGGCGTGGACTATAGCACATGAAAATTTGAAAATCGTCCTTTATTCCTATTTTATGGCCCTAAAACGCTAAAAAACGAGGAACGGTCATGACGATGCAATTATTATTGTTCATTAGGTCATCTTTCATAGGTCCATAAAGTGTTAGGAGATTAGGGGTCGGTCGCCCGAATTGATGTGGTTGCGTGGGCTATAACACACAAAAATTTGGGAATCATCCTGAATTCCTGTTTTATGGCCCTAAAAGGCAAAAAATGAGGAACGACCATGGAAAAATAATGACTATTATTCATTAGGTTGTTTTTCATAAGCTCACAAAATTTGAGGAGATTCGAGGTCGGTCGCCCGAATTCATGCAGATGACGTGGACTAAAGCACATGAAAATCAGGGAATCGAACTGATTCACTATTTTATGGCTCTAAAACGCTAAAAAATGAGGAACGATCATGGCGAAGAAATGACTATTGTTAATTAGGTCATTCGTAAAATTTTAGGACATTCAAAGTCTAGATGGCGTGGACTATAGTACACGAATCATCATGAATTCCTATTTTATGGGCCTAAAATGCAAAAGAATGAGGAATGGTCATCACAAAATGATGACTATTGTTCATTAGGTCGTCTTTTATGGGCCCACAAATTTTTAGAAGATTCGGGGTCGGTCATCCAAATTCATGCAGCTGGCGTGGACTATAGCACATGAAAATATGGGAACCGTCTTGAATTCCACTTTTTTGCCCCTAAAACGCCAAAAAACGAGCAACATTCATGGCGAAGAAATGACTATTGTTCATTAGGTTATTTTTTACGGGCCCGTAAAATTTGTAGAGATTCAGGGACGGTTGCTCGAATTCATGGCGTGGACTATAGCATATAAAAATCTGGGAATCATTGTGAATTCCTGCTTTATTGTAACGACCCGACCGGTTGTTTTGAGCTTTTGCACTTCGCTCGCCAGTTCTCGGGCATGACTAGCCCCGTGTGATGTATTATGACTTATGTAAATCATCGATTTTGGTTTTCAGGGTAATTGGAATGAATTTGGAAGAGCAGTTCTCAGTTTGAAGCTTAAAATTTGAAAGTTTTGACCAAGTTTTGACTTGTTAGTATATGATCTCGGATTGGAATTTTTATGATTTCGTTAGCTTCGTTAGATGATTTGGGACTTAGGAGCGTGATCGGAATGTATTTTGGAGGTCCGTGGAAGGTTTAGGCTTGAATTGGCGAAATTGAAAATTTGGCATTTTCCGGTTGGTAGTGGAAATTTTGATATCGGGTTCGGAATGGAATTCCGGAAATTGGAGTAGGTCTGTTGTGTCATTTGTGATGTGTGTGCGAAATTTCAAGTCATTCTGACGCGGTTTGATAGACTTTTTGATCGAATTCTGAATTTGGAAGTTTTGGAATTCATAGGCTTGAATCCGATGATAATTTGATGTTGTTTTGAGTGTTTCGAAGGTTGGAACAAGTTTGAATGATGTTATGGGATATGTTGGTATGTTTGGTTGAGGTCCCGAGGGCCTCGGGGTGATTTCGGATGATTGACGGAAAGTTTGGAGTTGAGTTTGAAAGCTGAAGCACTTTTATTGCTGTCATAACCGCACCTGCGGTTGGGAGGCCGCAGGTGCGATGCTTGCAGAAGCGGAAGGCAGCCGCAGATGCGGCCAAGAAGAAGATCAGCTGGGACCGCAGAAGCGGCTAAGGAAGCGCACCTGCCGTAGCGCAGGTGCGAGAATGTGATCGCAGATGCGGAACTTGGAGTATAAGTGAAAACCGCAGATGCGGTGTCTCGGACTGCAGAAGCGGGACCGCATAAGCGGTAATGGGACCGCAGAAGTGGTAATGGGACCGCAGGTGCGAAAAGCCTGGTCAGAAAGTATAAAAGGTTTTCCTTCGCGATTTCTGAGTTATTCTTCACCATTTTCATGCGGGTTTGAGCTTGAGAGAGCTATTTGAAGAGGGATTTCAAGGGGATTTCATAGAGGTAAGGTTTTTGGACCCTAAACTCGTTTCTATGGTGTTATTTCACTGATTTGGCTTGAAAATTAATGGAAATTAAGGGTTAAAAATTGGGAAACTAGGGCTTGAGATTGGAGACCTTTGAGCAAGGGTTTGAGGGGTCATTTGTGGTCGGATTTTAATACTTTTGATATGTATGAACTCGTGGGGAGATAAGGAGTCTATTGATGTAAATTTTGTCGAATTCTGAGACGTGGGCCCGGGGGTCAGGTTGGACCAATTTCGGGATTTTTGGTATAATTTGATTATTTTCGCATGGGCTTCATTCCCTTAGCATATTCTAATGTTATGATTCTGATTTTGGGTAGATTCGACGCGAGTTGAGGCCGAGGCGAGAGGCAAAGGCGTCGCGGAGTAGTATTTCATCCGGTTTGAGGTAAGTAACCATTGTAAATCTGGAACTGAGGGTATAAAACCTCGGTATTCGTATTGTTTTGATAACTGAGGTGACGCATATGCTAGGTGACGAGCGTGCGGGTGTGCACCGGTAGGGATTGTGACTTGGTCAATATATATATATATATATATATATATATATATATATATACGTAGTCGGCGTGCGACGCCGCGAGACGTATATTATTATATTANAATATATATATATATATATATATATATATATATATATATTACGGATCGGGCTGCACGCCGCAGCGATATTATATATTGATATGGATCGGGCTGCATGCCGCTTGGGCTGAAGGAGCCCCTCCGAAGTCTGCACACCCCCAGTGAGCGTAGTCGACTATATATGTTGGATCGGGCTGCACGCCGCAGCGATTATTACTATATATATTGGATCGAGCTGCACGCCGCAACAATTATTACTATTATTTACTATTATGAGATATCTATTGAGCCTGAGTGCTGAGAGTGAGTACTGAGTGATGAGAGATGAGTCACGAGTGACTTAGAGGCTTGCCCGAGGGCTTTACTTTGAGTGATTCTTTGCCCGAGGGGCCTGTTTTATGACATATACTCTTTTCACTCTTCTTTTGTACTGAGCCTCTTTTGAAAAACGATCGACTAAATGATTTCAAAGACTTGGATTCAAAAATGCAGTTCCGACTTGATATTTCTGTTGTGATTTCATGATATGTGATTTTAAATGCTCGTCACTGCACTCAGACCTTATTTACTTTAGTTACTTACTGAGTTGGCGTACTCACGTTACTCCCTGCACCATGTGTGCAGATCCAGGTGCCTGAGTATCGGACTGAGAGTTCCTATTATTCTCAGAGTTTACAAGGAGATCGCAAGGTAGCTGCACGGCATTCGCAGGCCCTGCTTTCCTCCTTCCTATCTTATTATTTCCATCATATTTCGACTTATGTTGTATTATTCAGTCAGATTTGGGTTGTATTTTGAGGCTCTTGACTAGTTACACTATATGGTTGGGCTGTGTTGGGTTAACGTACTGATATTTCGCATATTCTGTTTATTTCATCTATTTCATATGATGAATTTGAAACTTATTTGATATTAGAAACTGATTTTTATAAAGGAGTTTGTTATGGTACATGTTTGGTTGGCTTGCCTAGTACTGTGATAGGCGCCATCACGACCGGGGGATTTGGGGTCGTGACAAGTTGGTATCAGAGCCTAGGTTATATAGGTCTCGCGGTCATGAGCCGGTTTAGTAGAGTCGCGCGGATCGGTACGGAGACGTCTGTATTTATCCTCGGGAGGTTGCAGAACCTTTAGGAAAAACTTCACATTCTTGAATTCTTATCGTGCGTCCTTGATTCAGCTTGAAATGTAACTCTTTGAATTCTTTCCACGTGTTCGTATGTGCGCATGAGCGCTCGGTATCAGCTGTGCATCGACGTTTTGTGATTCCCTGATCGAGGGACGAGATGTGATTTCTGTGCGATGATGTTGGGCTAGTCTGGAGGACTTGAGGCCGGGTTTTGCCTGTAGCTTGAGCACTGAGGTGTTGATTGTGTGAGCACGTGCTTTTTGAATTTATATGTTCGGTAGTGTCCCTATTAGTGGAAGATGGCTGGATGGCTATGTGATGAGTATGATGTGACTGCGAGATGTGTTCAAATGATTTGAATGAGACGAGAAGGGTCTGCTTGGGGGTATAAGAACTATCCGGTGCTTGATTTCCATCGTGATTTGATGTATGGCTGGAGTTGTGGGCGTGATTGAAGGACCTTTTCATGTTGCCTCGTTGGGAAGCGAAGTAGATTTCACGTTGTGATATGAGTTTAGACTCAGGAAAATTAAGTGACTGCGTAATGTTTATGGCAGTGAAGGTGAAAGGGTATAAAGCAATGTTAGTTTGAGGCGAAGCAGGTGGGTTATCTCCTGTGGAGTGTTCTGAAGTTTGTGTGATCCTTATGTTGTTTGTGGGAAGACCTCTTTTACCAGTGAATATATGTGTTACAATTTGAATTTTGATCGCTTAAGAGAGTGGGCTTGACTGTTACGAGGGTGAATGCGAGATTTGCAGAAGATTTGAAGTACTAGATGGTCTGTGTTGCACGAGCTTATGAAGAATTTAGTTCAATCTCACTATGGTATTATGGCAGTAAAAGAGTATATGCATTTTGAGTTATTGTGTGTTTTGATCTGTGGCTTTGAGCCAAGTGGGGGAGTCTTCTATTGACTAGTTGATTGCACGGTTATGTGCTATGTTGGTTCCAGTTGGAGGCATACTGGTGAATCAGTTATGGCTGACGGAGCCTGAGACCGAGGATGGTTCGAGTAAAGGAAATTTCAATAAAGGTTATGTTATGCTTTATGGGTATATGAGAATCACGGAGTGACTTGAGTTGTTATGAGTAAAGGGTGTACGGTGCATAGAACAGGAAGTTGCTTGGTTGCATTAAGGTGAGGTTACGTTCTGCGGTGTCGGAGTGCTAATGGGGCATGGGTTGTTCGGTTCATTTGATCAGTCTAATTGAGGTTTGGGTAGAGTGGATGACTCTCGAGGATGGTTCTAGTGGGTTCAAGTTTTTACATGTTATAATTGGAGATTTTCGGGTTGTATATTTGGCTAGAAACTAAGGTTTGCATTGTAAGGTGTCAAGACTTGTGGAATTTCTATATCAATTATGGGGTTCTATCTATCAGTGTCAGGAAGGTGAAGGTAATGGCTTTGGATTCGCAGGAAGTCTCTTCAGGGTAAGTATTTTGGATGTGGTGCTTTTGGGAATACTTAAGAGAGTATTCAGCGACTTATGAGCCTTAGACGGCTTGGTCTTAGGCTTGTGTCTCGTGTGGTGAGTCTGGGTTGAGGAATTGTAGTATTATAGCAAGAAGAAGTATCAAGTTAACGGTAAATCAGAGGGGACTTGGATAAATAGGACAACATGGAAGTAGGTCGAATCGGCATAGTAAGGGTTATGATTAGTTCATCGGGTGCTTATGAGGTAATGAGTTTCTACAGGTGTTTCGTGGCAATGCTCCTAGGTTTTGATGGCTTGCGTAGCTTGGTTGAGTTAGAAGGAGTTAGTCCTGACGGTTTGGTTTTGTGCAAATGGAAGTCGGAGAGTTCTTAGTGGTTTCTACCCCGGTTAGATATGTATACGTCCACGAGCGTGAGGAGCATGGGATGTGTAGTGATTTTCTTTTTTAGATGGGATCAATGGAAAGTTTTTGGCTAGTTGAGTACGTAGTTGCTTGTGGCTCGAAATGGATATGAAGTTCTCATGTTTATCCTAGGATGGTATGATGTATGCGGTATGTTGTGTAGGATTGAGATTTCTCATGTGTAAGGTCACGGTTCAGTTTTGAAAGGAAGTTCACAAATTCTTAGGCAGCTTGGACAGTTTCTGATGACTGGGTAAATGTTATTACTAACTGGTATGGCTTAATGAGAGTTTACATTTCGGAAAGGGCGATTTGTTTTAGTATGAGGATACTTCATTAGTATTGCAGTACTCTCTTGTTTGATCAACTGCTGATATTCGAGTTTGCTTGGTGGCACAGAAGAATTATAGGAGTACCTCTCAAGGGATGATTGGGTATTATAGGTGTGTTGTATATTCGGACAGTGGAGTTGGGATCGGATATGGTGATTCATGTGCTATATGGATTTGGAGACTGGGAGTTCTCATAAACAGGTTAGGTCGTGGTTGTGGACCGCGTATATCTGTCTTGTGTGGTAACTATTGGAGGTTTGGAGACCCGAGTGGATCTTTGTTGCTTAGTATGCTAGGTTTTGATGTGATATTGGGTATAGACTGGTGGTCTCCGTGTCGTGTTATTCTGGGCTGTTGCGCTAGGACGGCGATGTTGGCTATGCCGGGAATGCCATGGATTGAGTGGCGAGTTTCGACGGATTATGTTCCCAGTAGGGTGGTTTCATTTTTGAAGACCCAGCGGATGGCTGGGAAGGGCTGTCTTTCTTATTTGGCCTTCGTGATGGAAGTTAGTGCAGAGACTCTTACCATTGATTCGGATCCGGTGGTGAGGGATTTTCCGGATGTGTTTCCTGCTTCCGGGCATGTCGCCGGACAGGGTTGTTGATTTCGGTATTGATTTGGTGCTGGGCATTGCATCGTATGGCACCAGCGTAGTTAAAGGAGTTGAAGGAGCAGCTTCAGGAACTCATTGATAAGGGGTTCATTGGTAGGCCAATATGGATGTGTGTTCTACGTCGAGTCGGCTTGGTTGACTCTGAGTTGCATTGTGGAGGGATGTGTTGATTCGATTGTTTTTGAGCTTATTAGAGATCTGGGGAGATCTATGAGTTACCTTTCCGTGTTGGAGGCGTTGGGATTTGCTGGTTATAGGCACATGTGGTGCGGTTTTATTGGGGTCTCTCAGTGGAATTCGAGCGGGTGAGTATTGGGTATTGCTCGGCGGATGGTGTATCGGTTGTGTCCTTTCGGGTTTGTGTTTTATTATGTCAATTTCTTTGCCGTGGTTATGATGATTTGCTTTGGTTCTAGACATCAAATTGCGCGTGGTTGTCGATTTGAGCATAGTGGCTTGAGGTGTTTCATGTGGACCGGTGTTTGGATGAGGTCGCGCGTTGGAGCGAAGCTATGTGGAGGTATGATCTTGCGGGGTAGATTCGTGTGTCCTGGTTCTACGACGTGCGATGGGTTCTCAGCATTGTTTTGTGGTGGTACTGGTGAGCTTGCGGTACGGCTCTTTCATTTGAGTCATTTTTTTCATGATTTGAGTGCGTTTGGATTGTTGCTTATTGGTGTGCGGATTGCACGAGTTGTGGCTTTAGATGGTATTGATGTGTCATGTCACCAAAGTAGCTGTGTTGAATCAGATGAGATCGTTGGGGTCTAGAATGAATACAAACGGATTTGGTTTCAACATGTTGGAAGGATAGTGTCGATGTTCGGCTTAGAAATTTGCTATGGTCCTTGCCAAAGGAGAAGTGGCTTCACGAATGGTTGATCTGAGGAATGGTTATGACTTTCTACGTGTTTCATTTATCATTGGCTCTATACGGAAGTGTTGGAATGATTTATTGGTTAAGAGGCTTATTATCGATATTCGTCTGTTTGGAGCAACTGCTGTGATTAGAAGTTATCGCTACGAGTGTTGGAGTTATGTGGTATATCATGTAATTGCATCTGGGGTTGCAGGTATGGTTTGTTACAGCTTGTTCGGGCTTATTCAGAGTATAAATGTGAGATTCTAATCTTGTAGATGATTTCAGAAGTGCAAATGTGGTTCTAAGGTTTATGGGCTAGGTTGGATTGTGAAATTTCAGTTACATTGTGTTATCGGACCTATATGAGATAGGGTGACGTGGGATCACCCCCGGGTATGTGCATGGTAAGGTTACACAGCGATTTGATGGTTTTCGGAACAACTCTGGGCACGTTCGAGGACGAACGTATGTTTAAGTGGGGGAGGATGTAACGACCCGACTGGTCGTTTTGAGCTTTTGCACTTCGCTCGCCAGTTCTCGGGCATGACTAGTCCCGTGTGATGTATTATGACTTATGTAAATCGTCGGTTTTGGTTTTCAGGGTAATCGAAATGAATTTGGAAGAGCAGTTCTCAGTTTGAAGCTTAAAATTTGAAAGGTTTGACTTGTTAGTATATGATCTCGGATTGGAATTTTTATTATTTGGTTAGCTCCGTTAGATGATTTGGGACTTAGGAGCGTGATTGGAATGTATTTTGGAGGTTCGTGGAAGGTTTAGGCTTAAATTGGCGAAATTGAAAGTTTGGCATTTTCTGGTTGGTAGTGGAAATTTTGATTTTGGGGTCGGAATAGAATTCCGAGAATTGGAGTAGGTCCGTTGTGTCATTTGTGATGTGTGTGCAAAATTTCAGGTCATTCGGACGAGGTTTGATAGACTTTTTGATCGAATTCGGAATTTGGAAGTTTTGGAATTCATAGGCTTGAATCCGATGATGATTTGATGTTTTGATGTTGTTTTGAGTGTTCCGAAGGTTGGAACAAGTTTGAATGATGTTATGGGATATGTTGGCATGTTTGGTTGAGGTCCCGAGGGCCTCGGGGTGATTTCGGATGATTGACGGAAAGTTTGGAGTTGAGTTTGGAAGCTGAAGCACTTTTGTTGCTGTCATAACGTACCTGCGGTTGGGAGGCCGCAGGTGCGATGCCCGCAGAAGCGGAAGGCAGCCGCAGATGCAGCCAAGAAGAAGATCAGCTGGAACCGCAGAAGCGGCTAAGGAAGCTCACCTGCGGTAGCGCATGTGCGTGAATGTGATCGCAGATGCGAAACTTGGAGTATAAGTGAAAACCGCAGATGCGGTGTCTCGGACCGCAGAAGCGGGACCGTAGAAGCGGTAATGGGACCGCAGGTGCGAAAAGCCTGGGTCAGAAAGTATAAAAGGTTTTCCTTCACGATTTCTGAGTTATTCTTCACCATTTTCATGCGGGTTTGAGCTTGAGGGAGCTATTTGAAGAGGGATTTCATAGAGGTAAGGTTTTTGGACCCTAAACTCGTTTCTATGGTGTTATTTCACTGATTTGGCTTGAAAATTAATGGAAATTAAGGCTTAAAAATTGGGAAACTAGGGCTTGAGATTGGAGACCTTTGAGCAAGGGTTTGAGGGGTCATTTTTGGTCGGATTTTAATACTTTTGATATGTATGAACTCGTGGGGAGATAAGGAGTCTATTGATGTAAATTTTATCGAATTCCGAGACGTGGGCCCGGGGGTCGGGTTGGACCAATTTAGGGATTTTTGGTATAATTTGATTATTTTTGCATGGGCTTCGTTCCCTTAGCATATCTAATGTTATGATTGTGATTTTGGGTAGATTCAACGCGAGTTGAGGCCGAGGCGAGAGGCAAAGGCGTCGCGGAGTAGTATTTCATCCGGTTTGAGGTAAGTAACCATTGTAAATCTGGAACTGAGGGTATAAACCTCCGGTATTCGTATTGTTTTGATAACTGAGGTGACGCACATGCTAGGTGATGAGCGGGTGGGTGTGCACCGGTAGGGATTGTGACTTGGTCCGTCACGTAGCGACTATTAAGCCGCGTATTTGATTTAAAACCTTATGATATCACGTGCTTTAGAGATTGATACTATATTATGGGTTGTATGCCATGTTTGGGGCCTTGTGCCGACCTGTTGAGACCCTTAGGGGCATTTTTACTGTTTTCCTCACTCTATTTGTTTGAAAGCATATACTCAGTCATGTTTTACCTGCTATTACTTAAACTTGATTTCACTACTCATTTTCTTAACTATGAAAATTGTTTGGGTTGAGTTCCCTGATATTCACTGAGATGCCCGAGTGGTCGTGAGGATAGTGACTGAGAGAGGTTGAGGACCTTATGGTGAGGACTATATATATATTATAGACCGGGCTGCACGCCGCAGCGATATGGCGCTTGGGCTGAAGGAGCCCCTCCGGAGTCTGCACACCCCCAGTGAGCGTAGTCGACTATATATATTGGATCGGGCTGCACGCCGCAGCAATTATTACTATTATTACTATTATGAGATATCTATTGAGCCTGAGTGCTGAGAATTATTACTATTATTACTATTATGAGATATCTATTGAGCCTGAGTGCTGAGAGTGAGTACTGAGTGATGAGAGATAAGTCACGAGTGACTGAGAGGCTTGCCCGAGGGGCTTTACGTTGAGTGATACTTTTCCCGAGGGGCTTTACTTTGAGTGATACTTTGCCCGAGGGGCCTGTTTTATGACATATACTGTTTTCACTCTTCTTTTATACTGAGCCTTTTTTGAAATACGATCGAATAAATGATTTCAAAGACTTGGATTCAAAAATGCAGATTTCTGACTTGATATTTCTGTTGTGATTTCATGATATGTGATTTTAAATGCTCGTCACTGCACTCAGACCTTATTTACTTTAGTTACTTACTGAGTTGGCGTACTCACATTACTCCCTGCACCATGTGTGCAGATCCAGGTGCCCGAGTATCGGACTGAGAGTTCCCAGCATTCTCAGAGTTTACCAGGAGATCGCAAGGTAGCTGCACGGCATTTGCAGGCCCCGCTTTCCTCCTTCCTATCTTAGTATTTCTATCATATTCCGACTTATGTTTTATTATTCAGTCAGATTGGGTTGTATTTAGAGGCTCTTGACTAGTGACACCAGATGGTTGGGCTGTGTTGGGTTAACGTACTGATATTCCGCATATTTTGTTTATTTCATCTATTTCATATGATGAATTTGAAACTTATTCGATATTAGAAACTAATTTTTATAAAAGAGTTCGTTATGGTAAATGTTTGGTTGGCTTGCCTAGTACTGTGATAGACGCCATCACGACCGGGGGGTTTGGGGTCGTGACAAATTCCGCTACTAAGGAATTGAAACTAGGGTGTCTGCACCAATAGGTTTCAAGCCTAAATGGTTTTGGTAGAGATGTGTTTGATTTAGGAATTATTTCTAATAGTAGAGGATTGTGGTTCGAGTGGGTTTTTGGTAGGTGTGTTACGGAGGCATTAGGAAAGTAACTTAACCACTCACTATTGGCAAGAATTTTGTCTAATCTCTCCATAACAAGGCCCTTATTTTTCTTTCTACGGTTAGTCCAAGTAAATTTACAACCTTTGAACCCTAGATCAATTAGGCCGCATTTATTAATACAATTTCAAAGATATTTAGAGCGATTTCTATTAACTCAGTTTCCTCCTAGTTTTTTTGATGAGTCAATTACATCATTGAAATCTCCCCCTAATAGCCATGGCCCGTTAGAATTATCATGCATATTAATGAGGTTGTTACACATTTGATTTCTAAGGTTGATGTTAGTGTTAGCATATATAGAAGTAAAAAAGCCAAGTTTTACGCATGGGAATTACCTCAATAGTATCACTGATCTCCTGGCTTCTACACACGAAACTATGGACATTTACCATGTTGTGATCCCACAGGATAACCATTCCACCTGATTGACTCTCTGCTGGGATCTCAATCATGTCGGAGAAACCAAAAGGGTTGAGGAGGGACATGTGATTATCCATTTTGGTTTCCAATAGTGTGACCATGCAAGGGCGATGCAAGTCAACCATTTCCCTAAGGTTTAACCTGAAGTTGTCATTATTGCCTCTACGAACGTTCCAAATGATGAAAGAGATGGGCCCATTCATATTGATCTTCCAGTTGTAAAGATCCCCGTTCTCCAGCACCCTTGGTGCATATACTGGGTTCCTTCTTTGGAAGGGAACTAAGATCATGGCATGCTGTCCCACTGTTGGGTCGGCTGATGGTCGTATGTCCATCGTGCACTTGTATAGAGCCACTGGACAGTTGAGCACTTGCCTCTATTCCTGCATCTCCGTGAAGATGAACACTTTTACCCCGTCTAAGTTTGAATCTTCTATCACTAATTTTGGGAGTAAGTTGATGGGTGGTTCCACTGCCTCCTCCATCGTCGCCTCTTGGTTTGGTGGATTTTCTTGAGTGTGAGGTCGTGTCGTGTTTTGGGGAGGGTGGACTGGAGCTGCATGATGTGCATTGGGAGCCTGAGATTGGTTTGCATGTGCATTCCAAGGGGTAAAGATAGGGTTGATGCTTGTTGCTATCTCTGGAGTGAAGAATGGCAAATCCATCACTGGGTGGTTGTTTTGGATTTGGACAAAATGGGGGGGGGGTGGGGGGACAGATTCCA
>NW_017673643.1:85469-101023 GCF_001879085.1 Nicotiana attenuata
GGGGGGGACAGATTCCATTCTCCCATCATCATTTGGGTTAGGTTAGGGGGCAAGTTTGGAGCCACTGGGTGTAAAATGTTGTTCACCCGCACATGATTCATGAAATTGTTCATGGCCAGTCAGATGCCCTCCGATATTAGTTGAGCTAGATAGTATGAGTTTTGCAGTATTATGACTGTCTCCCTTCCATTCAACATTATGTTGAAGGAGATTGCATGACCCATCAATCCTAACTCCACCCAAGATAACTCCACCCAAGATAGTGGTTGGTGGTTTGCCGATAGTGGTGGTTGAATGACGATTGTGGGAATATTCTGTGTTTGAGGATTTTGTGGTGTTTGGTTTGCCATGTTTTGGAGACAACTTAAGCGTAGTATTTGGATGAGAGTGTGGCATCTCCGACTTGGCAAAGGAAGTATTGGCATTTTCTAATGGATTATCAGAATTAAAAGGAGAATTGGATGGATTGTTGATATTCCAAAAGATTTCAATATCTTTAGCAATGATTTTGCCGTCCGTTTGCATGTTATTTAAAGGGGATAGCGTATGAGATTTATTGAGAAGGGTGGTGGGTTGGGCTGGGGATACGTGTTTAATATTATTGGCCATTTGGAGCTTTGGTGTTTGGGATGTTAAGAAGTAAGCTTTTCCATTAGAAGCATGTAGAGGGTTATTATTAGGATTAGGCAATATTTTGTTGGTTAGTGCATGCTATTAGTAGGGTTGAGGGTGCTTATAGGAGCAAAAGTTTGTAGCACTATGACATATCTTAAACACTCGAGCACTGATTCAAGGAACGTTATCTAAATAAAAAAAAAAAAGCTGCCAAAAACCTTTCTCGATATTCTTTTATTGCTCTCTTTAGCATTCTGAAAACGAATATTACATCAATATCTTTGTTTAATTTATTTAATTACATCGGGGGAGGGGGAAGGGAAAATGGGAAAGAGAAAGGTAACATTATGCTACTGATGAGGTTTAAACCTTCCACCTTCAACTACGGAAGGCAGGTCTAATATTTTCATCTATGTTAAAAGGTCGAATAAGTAGATGAACATTTATTTTTGAGGATCCAGTCTCATTAATCCATACAAATGCTTCTGTTCTTATGAAGATACTCAATGAGGTCATCTATGTAGTTATCACATAAATCTCTATTTCCAAATATTTTTCTCATTTCATTTGCTTTTTCCCAATATATTTTTCCCTTTTCATCATTCATCACCAATTTGAGTGACTCAGCCACTGAGTTCCGAGTCAAAGACCCATCCGTTTCGTTTCTTGGAATTTCTAATCCCACCATTTTTTCTTCCAAACCTCTTGCATTTAGTGCTTGATCTCCCAAAAAAGGCAACATAACAAGGGGTTTTCCAAATTGAAGTCCTTCTATAATAGAACCCCAACCACAGTGAGTCAAAAAACCACCCACTGAGTCATGTTCTAATATCCTGAGTTGCGGAGCCCAATTCGTCCAAACTATCCCTCGATTATTGGTACGTTCCTCGAAACCTTCGGGTAATTTTAACAATAAATAATCATGTTGTTTCCTTAGAGCCCAGAAAAATGGCAACCCGGACAACTCCAATCCATGAGCTAACTCAGTGAGTTCCTCTTGACTCGGAGTTGCCTCCGTTCCTAGGGCTACGTAAACAACTGACTTTTCACGTTGCATGGCTAACCAATTATTAATAAAACCCCATGCATCGCTTTTGTCACCTTCCGTATTTTGTACGGAAGGTGGCAATAGGCCAACTGGCACGATAGGTTTCTGATGAAGCTCTGGAAGAAGATCTAACCATTCTCTCTCTAACTCGTTACTACTACGTACAAGAAACACGTCACAGCCAGACACTGATTTTCCAAACCGATGCCAATCAGAGACGCCTGATACGTTTTCTTGTCCATGGCCAAAAAACCTGTTGAAAATTTAAGTAGAATATGAACAATTGAAATAAAGAGAGCATAGAGAAAGCTGAAAACTAACTTGCTAACGCCATAGAAAATATAAGTGAACATGCCTATTTATAGACTTGCATAGTTGCATTTAACCGGGTTGCCCATAGTCGCATTTAACAGCCTCTTGCAGAAATAAAGGGTAAGGCTGCGTACAATAGACCTTTGTGGTCCGG
Source organism: Nicotiana attenuata (assembly GCF_001879085.1). Classification (NCBI taxonomy): domain Eukaryota; kingdom Viridiplantae; phylum Streptophyta; class Magnoliopsida; order Solanales; family Solanaceae; genus Nicotiana; species Nicotiana attenuata. The sequence continues at coordinate 87,599 of NW_017673643.1, forward strand.
CCCTCCCTTAGGCCTCGCGCATAGCGGCAACTAGTACACCGGGCTGCCCATCGTTGCATTCAACCGAAAAATTCTCAACTACTAGGAATATTTAAGCACTTATTCTATTCTTATTTTGACTACCAATTGGGGAAAATAGGAACTACTTTACCAAATAAAAAGGATAGGAAAAACTTTGAATTATTATTCAATATTACCTGTTTATTTCATAGAGACGGAATGCTATATTGGACGGAAAAGGGATCCATTTTGGTGGAACGGTGAAATCCTCAGGCTTGGTCCGTTGAATATTACCATCAATTACGTCTTTTGCCGGACCAAAAAATAAACTAGACCATGCATTAAACGTGCTAAAGAAGGCACGTGAAATTCCGAGTCTACCCGCGATCGAGGGCAACCAATAAGGGGTAAAATCGTAAATAATCCAATCGGGCACTGAGTCTTCGAGGAACTGAGTCAACTCGGATTCGAGTCCATCAAAAGCTTTCTTGAGGTACTGAACCTTATCAAGTGGTACATCCTTTGTGGCCTCGGCATTTTCTGGTAGATCTTTGGTTAAAGGTAGAGAAAGATTAACAAAATGTATGGAGTAATTTAACTTTTGAGAAAGTTTTGGGAGTCGATTGATATTTCTAGAAGTGGAAACATAGGAAACATTGTGACCCTTACGTTCAATTTGTTTAGCAAGTTCGAAAAATGGAATTAAGTGACCAAAAGCTAACCATGGGAATAACACAACATGAAGCTTCTTAGTATCAGCCATGGTGTTTATTGCAGTGAAATGAATTTGTTGTTTCTATAGTTTATGTAACATTATAACCTTGTACTAAATTAGTTTAATATTCATGTTTTTTATTGAGGTGACGGTGAAGACTATGTCCTGTTCTTGTTATAAAATTACCACTTATTTTCATAAAAGACATGTTACATATATTGATTGAATTTTCTAGTTTATTTAACATTACAACCTTGTACGTGGATTAGCTTAACATTCATGTCCTATATGGAGATGAGTGTGAAAATTATGTCTTATTCTTGTTATAAAATTGCCAATTATTTTCATAAAAAGACATGCTACGTATACTGACTGAATTTGTCTTTTCTATTAGGCTGAAAAGAGAATATTCTGTAACAATATGGTCCTTCCTTCTTGAATATATTTGAATCATTAATGTGACCATGAGGTAAGAAATTTGGATGCCGACGTGGTCAAGATGTCAAAAATACCACACAATGACTAAAATGATTTATACTGAGATTTCTGTTTAACCAAAAATTAGATTTTAGGTCAAAGCTTGAATTTAGAAGAATTCGGGTTACTGATAATCGGAAAAGAGTATATAAAGAAAGAAATTTGTGAATAATATAATCAGAAAGCAAGTAAATCAAAGTATATTCCAGTAGTGTTTTTCTCGTTCTTACAGTTGTTTGTGACTTTCCCTTTTATAGCCATTTTGGAAATACAGACTTTACCTTTGTCATAATAAGACAATTATGGGCAATTAATGACTTTAAATGTTACGTTATGCAATCATATACATTAAATACATATTCTCTAACGTTTCCAGTATTTAATACTTATTAAATGATGTATCTGTGCTCTTTTTTGCTGTCAGATTCATTCCTTTGACTCTTCACGATCTTTGACCTTTAAATATCTTGAATAGGTACGAGCATTGGATTACTTGTATGACTACTCGTGCCTTCTCCATTTAACTTGCTCGTATCTGTTGTTGCTCGTATCTGTTAACCAACCTTAATTCTTTGACTGTTTGACCAGTCTACGTGTCATGACACATCACCATATATATATATAAATATAATTTTTCCAAATACAGAGAGTCCCCCCACTTTCCATTTATTCGTCAGTTGAATATTTGGGAAGTGGATTTCATAAAAGGAGAATTTTTGTCATCATTAATGCTGTGACAAGATTGACGCTTCAATGGTCATATCTATTTAATGTTCTTCACACGTGTTAACTCCTTATTGATTCTGCAACTTGCACCCCTTTTTAAGGTCCTTTTTTACTGCTCCACTGTTCACGAAGTACCAGTTACCATTATTGTGACCCTTCCATTACTGCGTTTTCACTTTTTGATGATTACCTATAAATACAGTTTTACCTTTTAGTTTCTTCCACACAAAACTTTTATCTCGAACACTTAAACTGTGCAAATCTCTGTTTACTTCTTCTTCTTACTCATCATGTCTTCTTCGAACCCAAACCCTAAGAGAGTTCCTATTTTAGACAATTTTCCCAATGCCCCCGTTAGACATAGAAGGGGTGGGAGACTTCGTAGCTTAGGATCCTCTCGTGGTGGTGGTTCTGCCATGCCTTCTCCTAGCCCTGGTTCTTCCTCTAGAACTAGAGGTTCTTTTACCCAAAAATCATCTTCTAAGGGCAAGGAGGCCTCTGAACCATTACAAGAGCCCTTGGTAGAAGAGATAGTTCCTAACGATTTATCTTTTCAGCACGATAGACGATCACTTCAAACCCAAATTTCTGGTCTAGATCGTTCCGATGCTTACCCTACTATGATTTCAGAGATTTTAGCTCCCATAGTTCGCAAAAATTGTCACTGGAGTAACGATTTTCCCATTGTAATCCCCAATCCAAATCAAAGGATTACTTCATATATGACTGGACTCTCTTTCGTTTACACATACCCTTTTACTCTTGGGTTTAAACCAGCTATCGATCCAGATTCTCGATTTCTGTCATTTCTTCAGAGTTTGTTTAGCACAGATTGGCCCGCTGGTATGGAGGGCTGTTGCTTTCTTAAGGCATCTGGCCAATTTGGCAAACGTTAATTTCACCTTTCCTCACCTAATTCATCTATACTCCATTAGACTTTTTCGTAATGGAGTCTTTACCTTAGTGGCTAGGAGTAAGAGGGTTTTGGTGAGCCCAGAAGATGATAAGGATCGTGGCTGGCATGCCCGATGTTGCTGCTCCCACAGTTAGTTTAGTGGGTGAACAAAACGTTCCCTTCCCTGAGAAGTGGAACTTTGCACGTAAGTCTTTCATCTCTTTCGTATCTCTTTCCTTCGAGTTTATCAATTTCTTTAACTTTGCTTCCCTCTCTTTTTTTTAGCAACCACGGGAGTTGTGGAGAACATTCCAAATTTTCGTGGTTGGGTAGATAAATTATTGAAAATCGCGCCTATGGAGGCTATGTCTTGGAAATTTATTTCCAATCGTCATGGTTGGAAAGTAAATACTCACGGTATGAGTTTTTGTCTTTCTCATATGTAAAAGTTTTTCCCTTTATTGCTTTAACTTTCAACCTTTTCTCTGTCAGGTTTTGCTATTCGAGGTGTTACTGCTGAAGCAGTTGCGGCCTCTCATTGAGGAACCCAACATTCCTTAGAGAGTGCTCAGGATATTCTTCTGAAAAGGAAAACCACAGACGATGACAGCTCCGACGAAGAAGAGGAGGATGGTTCCTTGGTGATAAGGCCAAGAGTTAGGAGATGTATCGTCTCTGACGAAGCTGAAGTTTCTCATCACCTTTCTCCTACCGGGCCTGTTAATCTTGTCTCTGATGATGACGTTGCCACCCCTCATGACACTCATGAGTCGATTAACCAGCTTTTCGATGGTGGTTTTGAGAGTGGTGGATTAGGACCCGTTTTGGATGAACTTCCCCTATATTCCTCTTCAACTCCCATATCTTCAGTTCCTTCTCTTCCTTATTCTACCGTGCCTTTGGTTCCTTCCTTACCTGCTTCATCTGCTTCCGTACCTGTTCCACCTGTTTCCGAACCTCCCTCTACTGTTTTTACTTCTTCTACCGCTCCTCCTTCTACTGCCCATAATACAGAAGCGGGTTCTTCGAGTAGAAGGATTGCTATGTGGAGCGTGACTATCGAAGTTCCTACTAACAACAGCCTTTTGAGGAAATCCGGTCAGGCGGATATTTGGCTTGAACCTTTAATAGGCCCAATTGAGAAAGAAAAATTGAATAGCCATAGCTGTCTGACTCTGATGAACGACATAGTTCATTCCACTTTAAAGGTATATCCCTTCTTTCTTTAATTTGTCAGAATTTTTCTATAATTCTAATTTTTCTTCCCTTATCATTTTCAGTCCAACCTTATTGGTACAGAGCTGATGAACAGAGTCTCTTTATTAGAGAAGGTAGCACGTGACTCTGAAAAGGCTGTTCTTGATTCAGAGAGGGAAGCTTGTGACTTTCAGTTGGAAGCAACTAATTGGAAGGAACAATTTGATAGTGCTCAAATTACTATAGAAGATTTGCAAGAGAACAAGAATAACCTGGAACAGCAGGTAAGAGCATTAACTTCAGAACTTGCGGTTGTCAAGGCTTCTGCAAGTCAGGCTGAGAAAGAAAGAGAGCGTCTCGAGTCTTCTTTCTCAGAACAATTATCTAAGACAAGTGAAGAGATTAGAGAGCCGAAAGCTCTTTTAAGTCAAAAAGAAGTTTATGCTGGAGATTTGATACAAAATTTGACTCAGACCCAAGAAGATCTGCGAACTTCTGAAGACAAGGTGCAGGCCTTGAAAAAATCTCATGCCTCTCTCCAAGCCTCTTATAACTCAGCCCTGAATGAAAATGAAGGTCTCAAAAATGAAATTGCTGCTTGGGAAAGAGATTATGAGCTTCTTGAAGATAAGGTTGCAGTTGATGTAAGCTGGGCTTTTCTGAACTCCCGTCGTGATGCCTTAGCGGAAGCTAGCCAAGAAAACTTTAATATGGAGTCAGAGTTAGCTAAGGTGATGGAGACTATTGAAAAAGCTCAACAACCAATGGACTTCCCTTTACCCGCAATTGAAGTTTTCGAAGCTGAAGTTATCGGAGTTGATGTTGCCGTGGGTGAAGTTCCGGTGAGTGAGGCTCCCTTGGCTGATACTTCTGATGCACCCTCTTCAAGCTCAACCGTGCCCCTTGTTGCAAGTCAAGTTGAAACTTCATCTATTGATATTCCAATGATTGAAAATCAACCCGCTTCTGTTGGTGATGTTGTTCCAGTTGAGCCCGTTGATGATCCTTCTTCAATCCATTCCTCTTAGTTAAAAAATTTACATCTGTTTTAAATTCCCTTTTTGCAGGTACCTGCTTGGAAAACTATGTTTAAAGTTCTTAGATTCATTTGAGAGTTTTTGTAATCAAACCCTTGGCTATCACTTGAGGGTTGATTTTTAGAAGTACAAGTCCCCAAGTCTTGTTATGGGGCATTTTGTATAAACAATTCGATGACTAAGTTTATACTTTAGTCTTTAGTTTTTGAATATTAAGAAGTTTTTATTATCGTTAAACTTCCGTTTTTTCTATTCTTGCCTCTTTGTTTTCAAGGACTTAAAGAATAGTCTGTATTTTTGTTCTTTGAAAAATGCTTCTGTTAATCCCATGACTAAATAACATGAGTTTTATAAAATAGGGCCCTTTTATATTTTGACACTTAATGAAGAAGACATCTCAACTTCATAATGGTATAATCATACGATAAAAGAAATAGGAACACACATGTTTTTTGCAATAACTCCGACAAATTTTTATTTCTGAACTTTGACAAGTTTTGAGTAATACTTTACATGTATTTGAATTACATCTATAACTTTTTCGCAACTGTTTTCCTTGTAACAGATTTATACAAAAGAAGAACAATAGATACGGGGTTTTTCCTTATAAGCCGTTTTAGTACATAGTCCTTTTAGCTCCAGAACATTAGGAAGAGTTTGAGAGATGACTGCATTGTTCTTATGGGAAAGAATACTATGATGAGTGTCATTGTTCTCATGGGAAAGAATACTATGATGAATGCCATGACTTCGTAACTTTCACTCCGTACTTGATTCTTCTAGGCTTGATTTTCTAAATCTTCTTTGCCTTTTTTATACACGTGACTGTATATACTATGTAGTCCCCCAAGTGTTTGAGTGTTGAAGTATGAAGCCTCGAGCACTTGGTAGTCTCCTTCACCTGGTCCTTTTCCTGAAAAGGAAATACATATGGGACTTGGGGGTGCGATTGTAGATGAAGACTGCTTAACCCGTGTATACTTCTATCAGAATAATTGTAACCCTGGGCGAGGAATTTTAGTTTATTCCATTTTTCCTTACAGGTCGTGACTCATCATTTAGTATGGGTTAGCGTTTTGCCTATCATCTAAAATCGTTAGTAAAATTTTAACAATTCAAAAAATACAATTTAACATGGTGATACCTGACCGTGGGTTTTTCCTTAGAAGTAGTATCTCTTTAAATGAACTGCATTCCAATGTGAAGGAAGCACCTTCCCGTCCATTGTTTCCAACTCGTATGCTCCTTTTCCTGCAATATCTCGAACTCTGTAGGGTCCTTCCCAGGTTGGACTTAGTTTACCCTCATTGGCTGCCTTTGTAGATTGAAAAACCTTTTTGTCACGACCCTAACCCGGTCGTGATGGTGCCCAACACAGTGCTAGGCAAGCCCGACCAATTCAACTTTTCTCAATCCATCATATAGAGTTCATTACCAATTAACAAGGTTTAAATACCAAATTAACATGATTATAAATCTGTAACAGTAGATAAAATGAGCGAAAATCAAGAAATATCACTACAAATCCCACCGATCTGGTGTCACGAGTCAAGAGCCTCTAATACAAGTCTGAGGAACAGCCTACACAAAAGATAGTCTAAAATGCTGAAAGTAAAGAGGATAGGGGGAGAAATCGGGTCTGCGGACGCCATGCAGCTACCTCGATGACTCCGGTGAAATCTGGACAGCAGAAATAGCTCGAACTACGCCTCAGGGATACCTGTATCTGCACACACGGTGCAGGGAGTAAAGTGAGTACTCCGACTCAGTGAGTAATAGCAATAAATAATGACTGACAGAAAGAAATCTCGTCAAAAGCACTAAGCAGTTCTATATCGAAGCAGTAAGCACATTCAAACAACAACTTAATGAAGAAATCAGGCAAAAATCCTTTAAGCCAGTACTCAACTCATTTATTCCTCACGATAACCGAAATCATATACCGTTGCGGCGTGCAGCCCGATCCACATAGTATACTGCTGCGGCGTGCAGCCCAATCCATATATATATATATATACTACTGCGGCGTGCAGCCCGATCCAATAATAATAGTTGACTGCGCTCACTTGGAGTGTGCAAACACCGGAGGGGCTCCTACAGCCCAAGTACTATACTGCTGCGGCGCGCAGCCCGATCCAATAATATACTGCTGCAGCGTGCAGCTCGATCCATATAAATATATACTGCTGCGGCGTGCAGCCCGATCCATAACATATCAAATACCCTCACTATGGGGTTCTACAACCCCTCTCAGTCACTATAAACTTAGCCTCTCGGGCATACTAAGATAAGATAGGGATCCCAGCCCACATATTACTCTCCTTTTGGTTTAGTTATTCCAAAGCCGGTTCATATTAGATTAAACAGTTAGAAACACGACTGAGGGTATGATTTTTAACAAGTGAAGTGAGGTCAATCAGTACAATCGCCCCTAAGGGTTCTACAGGTCGGCACAAGGCCCCAAACATGGCAACTAGCCCAGAATACAATGATATTAATTAAGGCTCAGTCAAAATACAGTAGAATCATCAATCGGGATGGACCGAGTCCGAATCCCCAGCAGTAATGGACCCCACGCTCATCATGCAGCGTGTGTCTCACCTCAACATAGCACTACGTTGTGCAAATCCGGGATTTCAAACCCTCAGAACATCATTTATAACCATTACTCACCTCAAGCCGGCCAAAATCCTAGCTCACTATGCCCTTGCCTCGCAAATCAACCTCCTCGCGCGTCGAATCTGGTCAAAACCACAACGAATACGTTACAATAGGCTAAGGGAATATAACCCAATGGAAGAGACTCGAAAAACATCAAAATTCACGAAATTGGCAAAACCCGAGCCCCGGGCTCACTTCTCGAAAAATCAAAAAATTAACATCACCGGATTTCTTATCTCGTCACGAGTCTATATATATCAAAATTACCAAAATCGGAGTCCATTTGGCCCCTCAAATTCCACTTTGAAATACCAAATTCCCAAGCCCTAGCTTTACCCTCTTTTGATGAATTTCCACAAATTTCAATGTAAATTCTACCATTAATTCATGTATTTAGGCCAAGGAACTCACCTCCAATCACACCTAGTCGAAACCCCCTTCAAATTCCATCCAAGAGCTCTCAAGGTTGCTTAAAAATGGTGGAAAATGGACTTAAGCTCGCGGAACAAATGAGCTCTAAAAACCCTTCTGATAATAGGGATTTTCGCATCTGCGGTCCCATTACCGCATTTGCGCCTACCGCTTCTACGGTCAAATTTCCGCTTCTGCGGATCCTCATTTAAAACCCATGACCGCTTTTGCGGTCCTCTACCGCATATGTGGACCTCGCCTCTGCGGATGGTTGTCCGCTTCTGCAGAAATGCCAAATCCACACCCTTCCGCTTCTGCGACACATCTACTGTATCTGCGGCACTGCAGATGCGGTTCCAAGCCCGCACTTGCGGAGACAGCCCCTTACCTCAAAAACTCGCACCTGCGACCAACCACTCGCATCTGCGGAACCGCATATGCGACCCATATTCTGTAGATGCGGAAACACCAGATACCAGCAAAACCTGAAATTCACCAAGGTTCAAAACTCCCCGATAGCCATCCGAAATCATCCCGAGGCCCCCGGGACCTCAACCAAAAACACAAACATGATCCAACACCTTATTCGAACTTTCTCGAATCATCAAAACACCACAAATAACACCTAAACCATCAAATTCAAGCCTAAGTTCATCCAAATCTTCCGAAACTCGCATTCGATCAAAAACCCAACTAAAACCCCTTCGAATGATCTGAAATTTTGCACACACATCCAAAATCACCTAACGAAGCTACAGCAACTCTCGGAATTCCATTCCGACCCTCGGATCAAAATCTCACCTACCAACCGGAATTCGCCAAAATACTAACTTCGCCAATTCAAGCCTAATTCTACACCGGACTTCCAAAATCAATTCCGATCACACTCCTAAGTCACAACTCATCCCCCGAAGCTAACCAAATCACCGGAAATTACCGCCGAGCCCTTTAACTCACAAGTCAACATCCGGTTGACTTTTCTAATACAAAACCTTCCTTAAAGAGACTATGTATCTCATTTCCATCCAAAACCTATCCAAATTGACTCATTCACTCAAGACTCTTATAATAAAACATAAGGAAGCAGAAAATGGGGAAAACGGGGAGGTAACTCACATGATGATGGGCCGGGTCATCACATCCTCCCCAACTAAAACAAACGCTCGTCCTCGAGCGGGTCAAGAAACATACCCGAAGTCTCAAACAGCTGAGGATATCTGCTCCGCATCTCTCGCTTGGTCTCCCAAGTAACCTCCTCCACGGGCCGACCTCTCCACTGCACCTTTACCGAAGCATCATCATGTTGAACCCTGTCCTTAAGGACAAGTAAATGTGGGCCATCATACCGGCGCTCTCTGATGAGATCATATAAGGAAGACCGAGAAACCACGCAAGCCAACACCCGACTAGGCTCCGAAATATCTAATCTCACCATCCGATTGGCCAAAGCCTGGACATCCACTGCAAAGGGCCTCTCCCCAAATGGAATATACGCCAAACTCCCCATACTAACCGCCTTTCGGCTCAAAGCATCGGCCACTACATTGGCCTTCCCCGGGTGATACAGAATGGTAATATCATAATCCTTGAGCAACTCTAGCCACCTCCGCTGCCTCAAATTAAGACCTTTTGCTTGAATAAATGCTGAAGACTGCGATGATCAGTGAATACCTCGCAAGATACGCCATACAAGTAGTGCCTCCAAATCTTCAAAGCATGAACTATAGCAGCCAACTCCAAATCATGTACAGGGTAGTTCTTCTCGTGGGGCTTCAACTGGCGAGAAGCATATGCAATAACTCTACCCTCTTGCATCAACACACATCTGATCCCAACCCTCGAAGCATCACAATATACAGTGTAAGAACCTGAAGCTGATGGCAAAACCAACACTGGAGCCGTGGTCAAAACTGTCTTGAGCTTCTGAAAGCTCTCCTCACACTCGTCCGACCATACAAACGGAGCACCCTTCTGAGTCAACCTGGTCAAGGGCGATGCAATAGAGGAAAATCCCTAAACAAACTGGCGATAATAACCTGCCAACCCAAGGAAACTACGAATCTCCGTGGCTGAGGTCGGTTTAGGCCAACTCTGAACCGCCTTTATCTTCTTCGGGTCGACCTGAATACCCTTGCTGGACACCACATGCCCCAAGAAAGCCACTGAACTGAGCCAGAATTCACACTTGGAGAACTTTGCATAAAGCTTCTTCTCCCTCAATCTCTGCAATACCACTCTCAAATACTACGCGTGCTCCTCCTGACTACACGAGTACACCAGAATATCATCAATAGAAACAATGACGAACGAATCCAGATAAGGCCGAAATACACTGTTCATCAAGTGCATGAACGCTGCCGGGGCATTGGTTAGCCCAAAGGACATAACAAGAAACTCATAGTGCCCATATCTAGTCCTGAAAGCAGTCTTCATAATATCCGAATCCCTGATCTTCAATTGGTGATAGCCCGAATGGAGGTCAATCTTGGAGAACACCCTCGCTCCCTGAAGCTGGTCAAACAAATCATCAATGCGAGACATGGGGTACTTGTTCTTCACTGTTACTTTGTTCAATAGTCTGTAGTCAATGCACATCCTCATGGTGCCATATTTCTTCTTCACAAATAGAACCGGTGCACCCCACGGTGACACACTAGGCCGAATGAACCCCTTATCCAGGAGTTCCTGAAGCTGATCCTTTAATTCTTTCAACTCTGCTGGTGCCATACGATACGGTGGAATGGAAATGGGCTGAGTGTCCGGCACCAGGTCAATACCAAAATCAATGTCCCTGTCCGGCGGCATGCCCGATAGGTCTACAGGGAAACACATCTGGAAACTCCCTCACAACCGGGACAGAATCAATGCTAGGAGTCTCGGCTCCAACATCCCTCACGAACGCCAAATAGGAAAGGCAACCCTTCCCAATCATACGCTGGGCCTTTAAGAATGAAATCACCCTGCTAGGAACATAGTCAGTCATACCACGCCACTCGATCCTCGGTACACCCGGTATAGCCAGAGTGACTGTCTTAGCATGACAGTCTAGAATAGCATGACACGGAGATAACCAGTCCATGCCCAAAATAACATCAAAATCTACCATGCTCAATAGCAACAGATCAACTCGGGTCTCCAGACCTCCAATAGTAACCAAACATGACCGGTATACATGGTCCACAACAACAGTATCGCCCATCGGGGTAGATACATGGACAGGTAAAGCAAGACACCCTCGGGTCGTACCCAGATGATGAGCAAAATATGAGGACACATAGGAATAGGTGGAACCGGGATCAAATAAAAGTGAGGCATCCCTGTGGCAGACTGAAATAATACCTGTAATAACAGCATCCGAAGTAATAGCATCTGTCCTGCCCTGAAGAGCATAAAAGCGAGTCTGACCACCGCCCGATCGACCACCTCCCCTGGGGTGACCCCTGGCTGCCTGACCCTCACCCTTAGCTGGCGGGCGGGTGCTGAAGAAACTGGACCAGAAGATGAGGGCTGACCCCTCTGCTGAGATGAGCTAGCAGCACGATGATGACACTCCCTCCGCATATGCCCGAACTCTCCACACTCATAGCAACTCCCGGGTGCTGGTAACTGGGACTCAAGGGAACCCCTCGCACCAGAGCGACTAGCTGATGCACTCGACCTGGAAGAACCCTGAGCTGACAGAGCACGAGATGAACTCTGTGCTGGAAGAGCGCTGAGAGATGGCTGACCCTGCTGAGAACCCTGATAACCATGACCTGAAGATCCTCCTCGGTACTCGGGTCGAGCTGACTGAGCGAGCCTGAAAGAATGACCCCGACCCTGCTGGAACTGGCCCCTCGAAGGAGCACCACTGTAACTACCAGAACCTCGAGGCCTCTTGGCCTCCCTCTCATCTCGATCCTGCCGGCGAACCGACTCAATCGCTCGGGCTATATCAACCACCTCCTTGAATGTGGCACCCAACACTCGCTCCCTAGTCATAAGAACACGAAGAGGGTAGGTGAGACCATCAACAAACCTCCGGATACGCTCACGATCTGTCGGAACCAGCCAAACTGCATGACGAGACAACTCAGAAAATCTCATCTCATATTGGGACACTGTCATATCTCCCTGCTGTAGCCCCTCAAACTGTCTGCACAGCTCCTCTCTGCGAGACTGCGGTACATACTTCTCCAAGAAGAGAGTGGAGAACTCCTGCCTAGTCAAAGGTGCCGCACCAGCCGGCCTACGCCACTCATACGCCTCCCACCAAGTGAAGGCAGCTCTAGTAAACTGAAAAGTAGTAAAAGCCACACCACTGGACTCAAGAATCCCCGCTGTACGGAGCATCCGCTGACATCTGTCGAGAAAACCCTGGGCATCCTCACCCTCAGCTCCACTAAATACCGGAGGATAGAGTCTACCAAACCTCTCGAGGCGACACTGCTCGTCCTCAGGCATAGCTGGAACCCTGAACTCCTGCACTGGTGCAACTGGCTGAACTGGAGGTGCCTCTGGAGTTTGTAATCCCGCACTACCTGCTCAGGTGTGCGAGCAGCGGGGGTCTGATTGCCTCCCCCGGCCTGTGAAGTTGCTGCTGGTGCTGTGGTGGCTGAAACCACCTGAGCCAGGCCCGTGCACACTGTCAAGATCTGAGCTAACGTCTCCTAAAGGCCAGGAATCACTATGGGCACAGCCGGTGCCTGAGCTGGTACTGCTGGAACCTGATCCGGAACTGGGGCAGCTGGTGGATCAATAGATGCTGCCCTCGCTGCTCTGCCTCGGCCACGACCACGACCGCGTCCACGGCCTCTGGTGGCCTCAATAGGTGGCACCGGTGGTCGTCCGCCACGTCCGGCAACTCGCGTCCTCACCATCTGTGAGAGAATAGAATAAGAAGAAGTTTAGTATTCGGATCAACAAGTTCGCACGACAAGAATTTCAAGAATGTGGAATTTTCCTAAAGGTTCTGCAGCCTCTCGAGGAGAAATACAGGCGTCCCCGTACCGCTCCGCGAGACTCTACTAAACCGGCTCATGACTCGCGAGACCTAGTAACCTAAGCTCTGATACCAACTTGTCACGACCCCAACCCGGTTGTGATGGCGCCCAACACAGTGCTAGGCAAGCCCGACCAATTCAACACTCTCAATCCCTCCAGTTGTGATGGCGCCCTCCGGAATACCTGTATCTGCACACATGGTGCAGGGAGTAAAGTGAGTACTCCGACTCAGTGAGTAATAGCAATAAATAATGACTGACGGAAAGAAATCTCATAAAAAGCACTAAGCAGTTCTATATCGAAGCAGTAAGAACATTTAAACA
>NW_017673643.1:101693-110740 GCF_001879085.1 Nicotiana attenuata
GGGTTCTACAGGTCGGCACAAGGCCCCAAACATGGCAACTAGCCCAGAATACAATGATATTAATTAAGGCTCAGTCAAAATACAGTAGAATCATTAATCGGGATGGACCGAGTCCGAATCCCCAGCAGTAATGGACCCCACGCTCATCAGCGTGTGTCTCACCTCAACATAGCACTACGTTGTGCAAATCCGGGGTTTCAAACCCTCAGAACATCATTTATAACCATTACTCACCTCAAGCCGGCCAAAATCCTAGCTCGCTATGCCCTTGCCTCGCAAATCAACCTCCTCGCGCGTCGAATCTGGTCAAAACCACAACGAATACATTACAATAGGCTAAGGGAATATAACCCAATGGAAGAGACTCGAAAAACATCGAAATACACGAAATTGGCAAAACCCGAGCCCCGGGCCCACTTCTCGAAAAATCAGAAAATTAACATCACCGGATTCCTTATCTCGCCACGAGTCTATACATATCAAAATTACCAAAATCGGAGTCCATTTGGCCCCTCAAATTCCACTTTGAAATACCAAATTCCCAAGCCCGAGCTTTACCCTCTTTTGACGAATTTCCACAAATTTTAATGTAAATTCTACCATTAATTCATGTATTTAGGCCAAGGAACTCACCTCCAATCACACCTAGTCGAAACCCCCTTCAAATTCCGTCCAAGAGCTCTCAAGGTTGCTTAAAAATGGTGGAAAATGGACTTAAGCTCGCGGAACAAATGAGCTCTAAAAACCCTTCTGATAATAGGGATTTTCGCATCTGCGGTCCCATTACCGCATTTGCGCCTACCGCTCCTGCGGTCAAATTTCCGCTTCTGCGGATCCTCATTTAAAACCCACGACCGCTTCTGCGGTCCTCTACCTCATATGCGGACCTCGCCTCTGCGGATGGTTGTCCGCTTCTGCGGAAATGCCAAATCCACACCATTCCGCTTCTGCGACACATCTACCGCATCTGCGGCACCGCAGATGCAGTTCCAAGCCCGCACCTGCGGAGATAGCCCCTTACCTCAAAAACTCGCACCTGCGACCAACCACTCGCATCTGCGGAACCGTATATGCGGCCCATATTCCGTAGATGCGAAAACACCAGATACCAGCAAAAACCTGACATTCACCAAGGTTCGAAACTCCCTAATAGCCATCCGAAATCATCCCGAGGCCCCCAGGACCTCAACCAAAAATACAAACATGATCCAACACCTTATTCAAACTTGCTCGAATCATCAAAACACCACAAATAACACCTAAACCATCAAATTACATCAAATTCAAGCCTAAGTTCATCCAAATCTTCCGAAACTCGCATTCGATCAAAAATCCAACCAAAACACCTCCGAATGATCTGAAATTTTTCACACACATCCAAAATCACCTGACGAAGCTGCAGCAACTCTCGGAATTCCATTCCGACCCTCAAATCAAAATCTCACCTACCAACCGGAATTTGCCAAAATACTAACTTCGTCAATTCAAGCCTAATTCTACACCGGAGTTCCAAAATCAATTCCGATCACACTCCTAAGTCACAACTCATCCCCCGAAGCTAACCAAATCATCGAAAATTGCCGCCGAGCCCTTTAACTCACAAGTCAACATCCGGTTGACTTTTCTAATACAAACCTTCCTTAAAGAGACTATGTGCCTCATTTCCATCCAAAACCAATCCAAATCGACTCATTCACTCAAGACTCTTATAATAAAACATATGGAAGCAAAAAATGGGGAAAACGGCGCGGTAACTCACGTGACGACGGGCCGGGTCGTCACACTTTTTAAGCACGAAGTCCCCAATTTTGAAGTACCTCAGCCGTGCTTTCCTGTTGTAATATCGTTCGATCACTTGTTTTTGTGCTGCCATTCTTATTAATGCAGCTTCTCTCTTGCCTGCCAGTAGATCCAAATTGACCCGCATCTCTTCATCGTTAGCCTCTTGTGATTCTTGTGAGAATCTTGTACTTGGTTCTCCTATTTCAACTGGCATTAATGCTTCAGCACCATAAACTAAAGAGAAAGGGGTTTCACCTGTGCTCGTCTTTGTTGTCGTGCGATATGCCCATAACACTCCGGGTAAAACTTCAGGCCAATTACCCTTTGACTCCTCTAAACGTTTCTTCAAATTATTGATTATGACTTTGTTCGTTGATTCTGCTTGCCCGTTGCCCACTGGGTGATAAGGTGTAGATGTGATCCTTTTAATTTGCCAACTCTCAAAAAACTCTGTGACTTGAGCTCCGATAAATTGAGGGCCATTGTCGCATACAATTTCCTTTGGTACACCAAATCGGCAGATGATATTTCGCCAAATAAAATCTTTGACTTCCTTTTCTCGCACCTGTTTAAATGCTCCTGCCTTTACCCATTTAGTGAAATAATCGGTAAGTACGAGAAGAAACTTTAACTGTCCTTTTGCTTGAGGTAATGGTCCTACTATATCCATTCCCCATTTCTTAAATGGCCACGGCGCAATGACTGGATGTAATAACTCTGCTGGCCTATTCATATTGTTACCATACCTCTGGCATTTATCACATATAGCCACGAAACTTTCCGCTTCTGCTTCCATTTTAGGCCAGTAGTACCCTGCTCTAATCAAGGTTCTCACCAGTGATCTTCCTCCTGCATGATTCCCACAATGTCCCTCATGTATTTCCCTCATTACATACTCCGTTTGAGAAGGTCCGAGGCATCTTGCTAAGGGACCACCGAACATTTTACGATAAAGGTTCCCTTGTTTTAAACAGTAACGAGCAGCCCTTTTTCGAAGTGCATGCACTTGTTTCTTGTCATCAGGGACGGTACCATACTGTAAAAAAGCAACAATTTCATTTCTCCAATCCCAAGTTAAATTATTAAAATTTACCTCATTCTTATCAGGTTCGAGAACTGAATGAAATAAATGTATAACTGAAGCATTTGCATCATTTGCCACATCAGCTGCGGATGCGAGATTAGCTAAGGCATCTGCTTCAGCATTTTCATCCCTTGATATTTGTGTGACCTTCCAAGTTTGGAATTGCTTTATCAGTTCCCGTACCTTTTCCAAGTACTGTTGCATTCTTGCTTCCCTAGCTGTGTAAGTCCCCAGCATTTGATTAACCACGAGTTGCGAATCACTTTTGATCACCACTTGATTTATACCAAGTTCTCGTGCCAATTCTAGACCTGCAATCACAGCTTCATACTCCGCTTCATTGTTAGTTATGGAATGACATTTAATAGCTTGCCTAATAGTTTCACCCGTAGGTGGTACTAAAACAATTCCTAATGTTGTGCCTTTTACGTCAGATGAGCCATCAGTAAATAAGGTCCATGTTCCTGGATTAGCCCCATTAAGTATTTGTACTTCTTTTTCTGCTTCTAACTGCATCCCTTGGCTAAAGTCAGCCACGAAATCAGCTAATATCTGGGATTTTATCGCTGTTCTAGGTAGGTACGTGATTTCATGTTCACTTAGTTCTATGGCCCATTTAGCTAACCTCCCTAACAATTCATGATTATGCAATATATTACGTAAGGGATAGTGACTACAACAATGGGATGACATTGAAAATATGGTCTTAACTTCCTAGATGCCATGATTAGAGCAAGTGCCAGTTTTTCCAATTGTGGATACCGTGTCTCTGCATCTAACAAAGATTTACTAACATAATAGATAGGAGATTGTTTACCCTGCTCTTCTCGAACCAAAACTGCGCTTACCGCAACTTCTGAAATAGCAAGGTAGATGAAAAGTTTCTCCCCAGCCTTTGGTTTTTCTAGCAAAGGCGGATTTGACAAATATGTTTTCAAATCCCTAAGTGCTTGTTGACACTCCTCATCCCATTCAAAATGATCCTGCTTTTTAAGGGCCGAGAAGAACTTGAAACATTTTTCCGATGATTTAGAAATGAACCTTCCCAAAGCTGCGATTCTTCCCGTTAGTCTTTGAACCTCTTTCTTGTTTGAAAGTATATCAAGGATTTCTTCAATGGCCTTAATATGTGCAGGGTTCACTTCAATACCACGGTTAGAAACAAGAAAACCTAAAAACTTACCTGATGCCACACCAAATGCACATTTTTCTGGATTCAACTTCATATTATATTTTCGTAAAATTTTTAAACGTGTCAGACAAGTGCGATATATGATCTTCTGAATGTTGAGTCTTAACTAGCATATCATCTATATATACCTCCATGGTTTTACCTAAATGTTCTTGAAACATTTGGGTAACTAACCTCTGATATGTTGCACCTGCATTCTTAAGACCAAAGGGCATTACCTTATAACAGTAAGTCCCCCTGTCTGTTATAAAAGAAGTTTTTTCTTCATCTCCTGGATCCATCTTGATTTGATTATAGCCTGAATATGCATCTAAAAAACTTAATAGCTCATGCCCTGCAGTAGCATCAATTAACTGATCTATGTGCGGTAAAGGAAAAGAATCTTTTGGACAGGCTTTATTAAGGTCTGTGTAATCTACACAGACTCGCCACTTACCGTTCTTCTTAGGAACCACAACAGTATTAGCTAACCAGTTAGGATATTTTACCTCACGAATTGAACCAATTTTTAGCAATTTTTGAACTTCCTCTTGAATCACCTTATTCTTGAAAGTTCCTTGCTTTCTTTTCTTTTGCTTGACGGGAGGATATGATGGATCTTCATTCAATTTATGAGTCACGACTTCCGGTGGTATCTCTGTCATGTCAGAATGGGACCAAGAAAAACAATCTACATTAGCTTTTAAAAATTCAATCAATTTACGTTTTACCTCCGGGCTAAGATTAGCTCCTATGTACACTTTTCTCTCGGGCCAATGTATAAATAACACCACGGCCTCTAGCTCTTCTATCGTTGTTTTGATGTTCTCGTTCTCCTCTGGTTCTTGAATGGTATCAGGTCTTGAATCCACATCCGTTTGCTTTTGCTCAGGTGAGGTTGACACCGTGTTACCCTCACCTAAATTCTGTAATTGCTATTTGTCTTCACCCTTAACAGTTGAATCTGCAACGGAATTGATGCTTCTAGATGTTTGTTGATCGCCTTTGATTTGGCGTATACCCCATGGAGATGTAAATTTAATAACTTGATGTAAGGTTGAAGGAACAGCATCCATGTCATGAATCCATGGCCTCCCAAGAATCATATTGTAAGCTATTTCCATATCTACGACTTGAAATTTGGTATCTTTAACGACGCCTTCTGCGAATGTAGTAAGTATTGCTTCCCCTTTCGTTACAACACTAGAGTTGTCAAATCCTGACAAAGTATGTGTTTTTGGAATCAATTTATCCTCCGCTTGCATCTCGTGCAATACTCGTATTAAAATAATATTTACAGAACTACCTGGACAACCAAAACTCGTTTCACGTTAGTGTCATATACAAGTAAAGATATTACCAGTGCGTCGTTATGCGGATTTAAGAGTCCCTCGGCGTCTGCGTCGTTGAATATAATATTCTCCTCTTCCAGAACATGTCGAGGCCGCTTCCCGTGGGTAATTGTTACTTTTGAAACCTTTTTATATGATACATCGTTGATCTCTTCACCCCCACTTATAACGTTGACAGTTCTCTTGGGTGAAGGTGGTTTTGGAGGCTCTTGCCTGCTCTTCATGTATGCTTGTTTACCTTTCTCACTGAATAACTTAGTAAGATACCCCTGTTTTAGCAAATGATCAACTTCACCTTGCAAAAATCTGCAATCTGCTGTTTTATGCCCGTGATCGTTATGAAATTCGCACCAATGATCAGGGTTTCGTCTGTTCGGATTCGATCGCATTTCCTTTGGACATCGTACCTTATCTCCCATGCTTCTTAAAATAGCCACGAGTTTAGAGGTACTTGCGTTGAAGTTGTAACCACCGAACCTTGCTTTTAGACTTCCATCATCGTCTCGTGACCTGCGTGTGTTTCGATCATTCCCGAACCTCGATGAGGAGCCTGATTCCCTATTTCTAGGTTTGTGATCGTACCTTTGATTATCTTGCCTTGATCGTGAGTCCTTTCCCGCAGGTCCCATGTATGGCTCGTACCTGTTTTTACCAGATCTCTTTTCATTTTCCACACGCCTTGAGCTTACCTTTTCTTCTGTTTTATGTCGTAAAATAATGTCTTCCTCAATCCTCATCTTTGTACTGTATCTGTTGTAAACATCATTCCACGTTGTTGCTGGGAATTCTCGAAGGCTTTCCTTGAGTCGCCTCGTGGCTTCCGAACTCTTCTCATTCAAATTGCTGGTGAAGGCTATGGCTGCCCAATTGTCAGGTACTCGTGGCAATGTCATTCTTTCCCGTTGAAATCTATCCACGAATTCTCTGAGAAGCTCTGAATCTCCTTGCTTGATTTTGAAGATATCCTCCATTGTTTTTTTCAACTTTTTGAGCTCCAAAATATGCTTTGATAAATAAATCTGCAAGCTCAGCAAAAGAATTTATAGAATTTTTAGGTAAGAGAGAATACCATGTTAGTGCCCCTTTAGTGAGTGTTTCACCGAATTTTTTGACCAAGACTGATTCAATCTCCTGCTTAGTCAAATCGTTGCCCTTGACTCCTGTTGTAAATGCAGTAACATGATCTCGTGGGTCTGTTGTCCCATCATACTTTGGAATATCAGGCATCTTGAACTTCTTTGGAATTGGGAGAGGGGCGGCACTTGGCTTCCATGGCTGTTGAGAATATTTATCTATATCTACTCCCTTGATCACGGGTGGTACTCCAGGTATTTGTTCTTTGCGGTCGTTTTGCTCCCTAAGCTGCTTCTGCAATGTTAGCACTAGATTTTGCAAATCAGAATTAATTGGATTACCTGGGTCTCTCTCTTGTGTTTCACTGGGGGTTCAACCGCTACCTGAATTAACCATTCCAGAACAAGGGTTCTCCAAAGTATTGTTATTTGGAGTAGGTGTGGGTGGAGCAGCAGGTAATTGATTAACAAAAGCTTGTAAAGCTTTGTTGACCTGAGTAGCGATAAGTTTTTGTAAGGCTTCATCCATAGCTTCAGCATTTTCAAATTGACCTCGTTCTTCTGTGTGAGATCCTTCAGGAGTGCCTTCACGAGATTGTCGTGGTGAGTCTCGTGGTGTTTGATCATCTTGTAGATCTCCCTAATTTTGCTGATTGATTGGGTTTCCTTGGATATTGTCATTGTTGTTCGACATAGTTGATTCCACAAAGAAAATCAAGCAGAGATATAATTGATTATCAGATTCCCGGTAACGGAACCAATTTGTTTAACCAAAAATTAGATTTTAGGTCAAAGCTTGAATTTAGAAGAACTCGGGTTACTGATAATTGGAAGAGTATATAAAGAAAGAAATTTGTGAATAATATAATCAGAAAGCAAGTAAATCAAAGTATATTCCAGTAGTGTTTTTCTCGTCCTTACAGTTGTTGTGACTTTCCCTTTTATAGCCATTTTGGGAATACAGACTTTACCTTTGTTATAATAAGACAATTATGGGCAATTAATGACTTTAAGTGTTACGTTATGCAATCATATACATTGAATACATATTTTCTAACGTTTCCAGTATTTAATACTTATTAAATGCTGTATATGGGCTCTTTTTTGCTGTCAGATTCATTCCTTTGACTCTTTACGATCTTTGACCTTTAAATGTCTTGAATAGGTACAAGCATTGGATTACTTGTATGACTGCTCGTGCCTTCTCCATTTAACTTGCTCGTATCTGTTGTTGCTTGTATCTGTTAACCAACCTTAATTCTTTGACTGTTTGACCAGTCTACGTGTCATGACACGTCACTATATATATATAAATATAATTTTTCCCAATACAATTTCAATCTTCGTTTATACCATGTTTGTAAGCTAACGAAATTAGTTCCTAGATTTTTGTACGTGAAATATAACAGATAGAGTTATTGCCCAGTTTACATATACAACTACCCCTGCTCCCACTTCTATAGGATATTTTGAAAGTCAAGGAAGATAAGTTCCACCATTTTTATTATCTGCCTCCTTGTTAGGTATGCTTGATGGTCAGGGGCGAGCCCCTGTGTCGGTTGTGAGTTCGGCCGAACACAATAACTTTTGTCAAACTCTGTATATTAAGAAATCTAATGAATATATACAAATTATTAAGTTAGAACCCAATAACCCTCAGATGATGGTGATTGGTGACCGTCCAGCTAGGTTGAAAGAGCACATGAAACACGAGTGTAATTAGCTCAAAGATACTTTTAATTTCGACTGCATGATTTTTCCAGCATAACTTATTATTCGTGCAACCAACATAACTTTTGATCCGTATACAAGAAATAAAATAAAAATAGCATCAATCGCAGCACTGAAGCAGAGAGATCTAAACATCACAGAAACATTGAGACATGGACATGGTTGAGAACAGTAGGATCAGCTTGGCTTGCAGCAACAGGTTCGACTGGGCTTGAAAGAGTTGGGGTACCCGTATCAACTTCAACATTCACGGAAGCTTCGGCCACGGGAGAAGGAAAATCTTGAGTTTGCTGAGTTTTCTCAATAGTTTCATTGATCTTAGCCAACTCAGACTCTAAATTGAAATTTTCATGGCCAGCTTCAATTAGGACATCACGATGTGAATTCAAAAATGCCCAACTTACTTCCATAGCAGACTTATCCTCAAGGATCTCGTAATCCCTTTCCCAGTTAGCAATCTCGCTCTTCAACTTCTCATTTTCAGCTAAGGCAGATGTGTAGGAGGCTTGGAGTATGGCTGTCCAACGGGACGGGCCGGCCCGTCCCGTCCCGCGACCCGTCCCGGTCCCGTCCCATCCCGTCCCATCCCGCTAAAAATTAAACGGGATGGGCCAATGTTATGCGGGACACGGGACGGGACGGGACGCCCGTTTCGTCCCGTTTGTCCCGTCCCGTTTCGTCCCGCTTCGTCCCGTCCCGTCCCGCGTCCCGTCCTATCCTGTCCCGTCCCGCGTCCCGTCCCGTCCCGCCTGTTTTTTTTTTTTAAAACTAGCCGTTGGGCAACGGCTTAAATTGCAAAAATAGCCGTTGCCAACGGTCCAAAAAGCCCCCACACCCCCCAAAACACCCCCAAC
>NW_017673643.1:111068-125802 GCF_001879085.1 Nicotiana attenuata
TATTCCTATTTCTTTTATCGTATGTTAACACCATTATGAAGTTGAGACGTCTTCTTCATTAAGTGTCGAATATAAAAGGGCCCTCTTTTATAAAATTCATGTTTAATTTAGTTATTCATGAATACAATAAAAGCGTTTTCTAAGAATAAAAATGCAGAATATTCTATAAGTCCTTAGAAATAAAGGCAAGAATAAATTAAATAGAAGTTCAAGATAATAACGAGAAAACTTCTAAAATATTAAAAAGCTTAAGACTAAGTAAGAACTTAGTCATAAGAACTGCAAATTGTTTATACATACTGCCCCATAAAAGGTCTGGGGACTTAAGTTTTCAAAATCAAACCCTCAAATGAAACCAAGGGTTTTAAACATAACCTTCCAAAAAGGTACCTGAAGAAAAAAAAAAGAAGAGAATTCAAACAACTTAAACTTATCACTAGGAAGATGAGGGAACTGAAAAAGGTGCATCAACAGCAGCGGGATCAACTTGGCTTACAACAGTAGGGTCAGCTTGGCTTGCAGCAACAGGCTCGAATGGGCTTGAAAGAGTTGGGATACCCGTATCAACTTCGACATTCACGGAAGCTTCGGGCACGGGAGAAGGAAAATCTTGAGTTTGCTGAGCTTTCTCAATAGTTTCATTGATCTTAGCCAACTCAGACTCTAAGTTGAAATTTTCTTGGCCAGCTTCAATTAGGGTATCACGGCGTGAATTCAAAAACGCCCAACTTACTTAAGGATCTCGTAATCCCTTTCCCAGTCAGCAATCTCACTCTTCAACTTCTCATTTTCAGCTAAGGCAGATGTGTAGGAGGCTTGAAGAGAGGCATGGGAGTTTTCCAAAACACAAACCTTATCAGAAGAAACTCGAAGGTCTTCTTGTGCTTGTGTCAAATTCTGCACGAGCTCCCCGGCGTAAGCTTCTTTTTCACTTAAGAGAACCTTTAACTCTCTGTTCTCTTCACTAGCCTTGGATAGCTGCTCTGAGAAGGAAGTTTCAAGACAAGCTCTTTCTTTATCTGCTTGACTCAAAGAAGCCTTTACAATCCCCAATTCCGAAGTCAAGGCCCGAACCTGCTGCTCCAAGGTACTCTTACTCTCTTCCAAATATTCCATATCAATTTGCAAGCTTTCGTACTGTTCCTTCCAATTGAATGCCTCTAGCTGAGAATCACGTGCAATCTTCTCTGAGGAGGTAATTCTTTTCATCATCTCTGTGCCGATAAGATTGGCCTAAAAAAAAGAAGAGAAATAAGAATCCTAAAGATAGAAAAACCATGAAGCAAAGAAAAAAGGGAGAGAAGATGAATACCTTCAAAGTGGCATGCACAATATCATTCATCAACGTCAAGGAACTATGGCTCTCCAACTTAGCCTTCTCAATCGGACCAATTAAGGGCTTTAGCCATACGTCCGCCTGACCTGATTTCCTTAGAAGATTACCCTTAGCGGGGACTTCAATAATCACTTGCCTCATGGCACCACTTCCACTTGAGGAGCCAACTTCTACATGGTGAGAAATCAGAGGGGGAGTTGTCGAAGGAGGAACGGTAGAAGTAGTAAAGACAGCAGCCTGGGGAGGAGCAGAAACAGCCGAGACCGGCAAAGAAGGAATCACAGACACGGGAGTAGAAAAAGAAGCCAGGGGAGCTTCATCAGAAACTGGGCCCAAGCTTTCATTACCAAACCCGCTAATAAAAAGCTGCTCAACTGAATCATAAGCAGCAGCGGGAGCAGCGTCATCATCAGATATGGGAATCACCACCGGGGCCTCAGCAGGCTCGGTAAAAGGAATAGAATGGCGGGGGGATGCTTCAGCTTCATCATCAGAAATGATGCGTCTTCGAGCTCGAGGTCTTCTCACCAAAGAGCCCCCGTCTTCCTCTTCTTCAGAATCTTCTTCTTCAACAACTTTTCTCTTTGATGAAGAACCCAAGACTATTTCTTGAGCCCTCTCTAAAGAGATACGGGTTCCTGAAGAGATGCGGGAAGCCGCAACCGCCTCGGCAGTAACTCCCCGAATAGCAAATCCTGATAAAAAGAAGGATTGAAATTAGAAAAACTTTATATGGAAAATGAAATAATACGAAAACTCTTACCATGAGTTTTTACTTTCCAGCCAAATCGGTTAGAAAGTGTCTTCCAAGACCTACCATCCATTGGTGCAGTCTTTAGTAACTTGTCTACCCAATCACAGAAATTGGGAACGCTTTCCACAACTCCCATGGTTGCTAAAAGAAAAAGGGGCAAAATTAGAAAAGTTGACAAACTTGAAGAAAAAAGGCACGAGAAAGTTAGAAAGACTTACGTACAAAATTCCACTTCTCAGGGAAGGAACATTATCTTTACCCACTAAACCAACAGTGGAGGCAGCAACAAACCTGGCATACCACCCACGGTCTTTGTCATCCTCAGGGCTCACCAAAACTCTCTTACTCCTGGCTACTAGTGTGAAAACACCATTGCAGAAAAGCCTAGGGGAATAAAGGTGAATCAAATGAGGGAAAGTAAACGGAACACCAGCTGTGTTGGACAAGTGCCTCAAACAGGCAATAGCCCTCCATACGATTGGGCCAATATGACCCAAACAGACATCAAAGAAACGACAAAACTCAAGAATAACAGGGTCAATAGCCGGTTTAAACTCTAAGGTGAAAGGATATGTATAAACAAAAGAATACCCAGTTATGTAAATGGTAATTCTTTGGTTTGGATTGGGGATAATAATAGGAAATTCACTACACCAATGGCAATCTCCACGAACTACAGGAATCAAAACTTCTGTAATCTGAGTGGGAAAGATATCAGCACGATCTAAACCAGAGACTTGATTCCTGAGAGATTCTCTGTCATGATAAAGAGATAGTTCCAAAGGAACTATCTCCTCTACTGTAGGCTCACGAAGAGGTTCAGAAGGTTCTTTACCTCTTGAAGAAGATCTTTGTGAAAGTGAACCCCTAGTTCTAGAAGAAGGACCAGAACTAGGAGAAGGAACAGAAGAGCCGCGTGCAGATGAAGATCCTAAATTACGGAGTCTACCCCCTCTTCTGCTCCTATTGGGAGCATTAGGGAAGTTATCAACTATGGAGACCTTACTAGGGTTAGGGTTTGATGAAGACATGATGATACGAGGAAGAAGCAAACAAAGATTTGAGAAATTGAATGTTCAAAAGACTTTATGTGGTAAAGACAAAGAAAGAAGTTATATTTATACTAAGAAGCAACTGTCAAGGGAAAAAGTGTAATGATGGAAGGGTCATAATGACAACTGACGCTTCGTATACAGTGAAATCATAGAAAAAGCCTTAAAAAGTGCTGCAGAATTGTAGAACCAATGAAAATATGACACGTGTCAAGAACATTAATTAAAAGTGACAATTGGAGAGTCGATTCCGTCATAGCATTAATGGTGACAAAAATTCCTGCTTTAAAGAAATTCCACTTCCCAAATATTCAATCGATGAATAAATGGCAAGTGGGGGGACTATCTGTATTGGGAAAAATTGAGTTTACATATAAAGATGACGCGTCATGACACGTGGATTGATCAAAGAATTATGACTAGCAAAGAAGTACGAGTTGCAACAGGCACGAGTAGAGGCATGAAAAGAGGCACGAGCAGCTATGCGGAAGATTCAGCGCTCGTATCTATTTAAGTCCAAGAATTAAAGAGAATGAATCTGACAGCACACAGAGTCCAGATACAGTATTTAATGAATATTAAATACCAAAAACATTAGAGAATCTGCATTAAATATAATGATTATGTAACGTAGCATTTAATGTCTTTAATTGCCCATAATAGCTTTGTTATGACGGAGGCAAAACACATATCCCCAAGGTACCTATATAAGGGAGATAACTGATCAATTGTAAGGACACAAAACACTATCTGAATATATTTTGGTTTACTTGTTTCTCTCTTGATTATATTCTTACTATCCAAATTGCTTTCTTTTATACATTCTTTCGATTATCAGTAACCCGCGTTCTTCTAAATTATAATCTTTAATCGAAATTTCATTTTTTGGTTAAACAATTGGTTTTGTACAACATTCTTGGCTGATCAGGGGTTAAATGCTAGGCTCTTGGAGGAGAAGAACATGGCGTATATTCGATACCAAGAGATGACGGAGATGGATCATTTACTCGTGACTCGGTAGCTGAGTCAATGACATTGGTACTTGTTGAGGAAGAGGGTAAGATTTATTAAATCTGTTACAAGAAAAATAGTTACGAAAAAGTTATAGATGTAATTCAAATACGTGTAAAGTGCTACTCAAAACTAGACAAGGTTCAAATAAAAACTTGTCAAAGTTATTTCAAAGTAACATGTGTGTTCCTATTTCTTTTATCGTATATTAACACCATTATGAAGTTGAGACGTCTTCTTCATTAAGTGTCGAAATATAAAAGGGCCCTCTTTATAAAATTCATGTTTAATTTAGTTATTCATGAAGACAGTAGAGGCATTTTCTAAGAATAAAAATGCAGATTATTCTAAAGTCCTTAGAAATAAAGGCAAGAATAAATTAAATAGAAGTTCAAGATAATAACGAGAAAACTTCTAAAATATTAAAAAGCTTAAGACTAAGTAAAAACTTAGTCGTAGGAACTGCAAATTGTTTATACATACTGCCCCATAAAAGGTCTGGGGACTTAAGTTTTCAAAAAGGGACCCTCAAATGAAACCAAGGGTTTTAAACATAACCTTCCAAAAAGGTACCTGAGGAAAAAAAAAGAGAATTCAAACAACTTAAAACTTATCACTAGGAAGATGAGGGAACTGAAAAGGTGCATCAACAACAGCGGGATCAACTTGGCTTACAACAGTAGGATCAGCTTGGCTTGCAGCAACAGGTTCGACTGGGCTTGAAAGAGTTGGGGTACCCGTATCAACTTCAACATTCACGGAAGCTTCGGCCACGGGAGAAGGAAAATCTTGAGTTTGCTGAGCTTTCTCAATAGTTTCATTGATCTTAGCCAACTCAGACTCTAAATTGAAATTTTCATGGCCAGCTTCAATTAGGACATCACGATGTGAATTCAAAAATGCCCAACTTACTTCCATAGCAGACTTATCCTCAAGGATCTCGTAATCCCTTTCCCAGTCAGCAATCTCGCTCTTCAACTTCTCATTTTCAGCTGAGGCAGATGTGTAGGAGGCTTGGAGAGAGGCATGGGAGTTTTCCAAAGCACAAATCTTATCAGAAGAAACTCGAAAGTCTTCTTGTGCTTATGTCAAATTCTGCACGAGCTCCCCGGCGTAAGCTTCTTTTTCACTTAAGAGAACC
Source organism: Nicotiana attenuata (assembly GCF_001879085.1). Lineage (NCBI taxonomy): Eukaryota > Viridiplantae > Streptophyta > Magnoliopsida > Solanales > Solanaceae > Nicotiana > Nicotiana attenuata. Next base: position 116,363 of record NW_017673643.1, read on the forward strand.
TTTAACCCTCTGTTCTCTTCACTAGCCTTGGATAGCTGCTCTGAGAAGGAAGTTTCAAGACGAGCTCTTTCTTTATCTGTTTGACTCAAAGAAGCCTTTACAATCCCCAATTCCGAAGTCAAGGCCCGAACCTGCTGCTCCAAGGTACTCTTACTCTCTTCCAAATATTCCATATCAATTTGCAAGCTTTCGTACTGTTCCTTCCAATTGAATGCCTCTAGCTGAGAATCACGTGCAATCTGCTCTAAGGAGGTAACACTTTTCATCATCTCTGTGCCGATAAGATTGGCCTAAAAAAAGAGAAGGGAAATAAGAATCCCAAAGATAGAAAAATCATGAAGTAAAGAAAAAAGAGAGAGAACATGAACACCTTCAAAGTGGCATGCACAATATCATTCATCAACGTCAAGGAACTATGGCTCTCCAACTTAGCCTTCTCAATCGGGCCAATTAAGGGCTTTAGCCGCACGTTCGCCTGACTGGATTATCTTAGAAGATTACCCTCAGCGGGGACTTCAATAATCACTTGCCTCATGGCACCACTTCCACTTGAGGAGCCAACCTCTACATGGTGAGAAATCAGAGGGGGAGTTGTCGAAGGAGGAACGGTAGAAGTAGTAAAGACAGCAGCTTGGGGAGGAGCAGAAACAGCCGAGACTGGCAAAGAAGGAATCACAGACACAGGAGTAGAAAAAGAAGCCAGGGGAACTTCATCAGAAACTGGACCTAAGCTTTCATTACCAAACCCGCTAATAAAAAGCTGCTCAACTGAATCATATGTAGCAACGGGAGCAGCGTCATCATCAGATATAGGAATCACCATCGGGGCCTCAGCAGGCTCGGTAAAAGGAATAGAATGGCGGGGGGATGCTTCAGCTTCATCATCAGAAATGATGCGTCTTCGAGCTCGAGGCCTTCTCACCAAAGAGCCCCCGTCTCCTCTTCTTCAGAATCTTCTTCTTCAACAACTTTTCTCTTTGATAAAGAACCCAATACTATTTCTTGAGCCCTCTCTAAAGAGATACGGGTTCCTAAAGAGATGCGGGAAGCCGCAACCGCTTCAGCAGTAACTCCCCGAATAGCAAATCCTGATAAAAAGAAGGATTGAAATTAGTGTTAAAAAAAATTATATGAAAAATGAAATAATACAAAAACTCTTACCATGAGTTTTTACTTTCTAGCCAAATCGGTTAGAAAGTGTCTTCCAAGACCTACCATCCATTGGTGCAGTCTTTAGTAACTTGTCTACCCAATCACGGAAGGAACACTTTCCACAACTCCCATGGTTACTAAAAAAAAGAGGCAAAATTAGAAAAGTTGACAAACTTGAAGAAAAAAGGCACGAGAAAATTAAAAAGACTTACGTGCAAAATTCCACTTCTCAGGGAAGGGAACATTATCTTCACCCACTAAACCAACAGTGGGGGCAGCAACAAACCTGGCATACCAGCCACGGTCTTTGTCATTCTCAGGGCTCACTAAAACTCTCTTACTCATGGCTGCTAGTGTGAAAATACTATTGCGGAAGAGCCTAGGGGAATAAAGGTGAATCAAATGAGGTAAAGTAAAGGGAACACCAGATGTGTTGGTCAAATGCCTCAAACAGGCAACAACCCTCGATACAATTGGGCCAATTTGACCAAAACAGACATCAAAGAAACGACAAAACTCAAGAATAACAGGGTCAATAGCCGGTTTAAACCCTAAGGTGAAAAGGTATGTATAAATAAAAGAATACCTAGTTATGTAAGAGGTAATTGTTTGGTTTGGATTGGGGATAATAATAGGAAAGTCACTACTCCAATGGCAATCTCCACGAACTACAGGAATCAAAACTTCTGTAATTTAAGTGGGAAAGATATCAGCACGATCTAAACCAGAGACTTGATTCCTAAGAGATTCTCTATCATGATAAAAAGATAGTTCCGAAGGAACTATCTCCTCTACTGTAGGCTCACGAAGAGGTTCAGAGGGTTCTTTACCTCTTGAAGAAGATCTTTGTGAAAGTGAACCTCTAGTTCTAGAAGAAGGACCAGAACTAGGAGAAGGAACAGAAGAGCCGCGTGCAGATGAAGATCCTAAATTACGGAGTTTACCCCCTCTTCTGCTCCTACTGGGAGCGTTAGGGAAGTTATCAACTATGGAGACCTTACTAGGGTTAGGGTTTGATGAAGACATGATGATTTAAGGAAGAAGCAAACAAAGATTTGAGAAATTGAATGTTCAAAAGACTTTATGTGGTAAAGACAAAGAAAGAAGTTATATTTATACTAAGAAGCAACCGTCAAGGGAAAAGGTGTAATGATGGAAGGGTCATAATGACAACTGACGCTTCGTATACAGTGAAATCATAGAAAAAGCCATAAAAAGTGCTGCAGAATTGCAGAACCAATGAAAATATGACACGTGTCAAGAACATTAATTAAAAGTGACAACTGGACAGTCGATTATGTCATAGCATTAATGGTGACAAAAATTCCTGCATCAAAGAAATTCCACTTCCCAAATTTTCAATCGGTGAATAAATGGCAAGTAGGGGGACTATATGTATTGGGAAAAATTGAGCTTACATATAAAGATGACGTGTCATGACACGTGGATTGATCAAAGAATTATGATTACCAAAGAAGTACGAGTTGCAACAGGCACGAGCAGAGGCATGAAAAGAGGCACGAGCAGCTATGCGGAAGATTCAGCGTCTGTATCTTTTAAGTCCAAGAATTAAAGAGAATGAATCTAATAGCACACGAGAGTCCATATACAGTATTTAATGAACATTAAATACCAAAAACGTTAGAGAATCTTTTTCTTCTCTAATAATCGAGCATTTAAACCTTGATCAGACAAAAATGGCAACAAAATAAGAGCCTTTTCATAAGATATAGCTTCAACTACTGAACTCTAACCCGAATGAGTCAAAAATACACCCAATGAGTCATGACTCAGTATCTTCAACTGTGGGGCTTGATAATAGGCGAAATCTAGGTGATTTGGCTATTGTTTATGCTTCCGCTTAATTACATTTCAATGACATAATATGGTCATTTGATGAAAAATAGGCTCTAATTGTGATTTGTGTACAATGCAGGGTGAGGAGCTTATATGATGCTTTCAAGAGGTTATTGGAATGATTTATGGGCAAAAACGATCCCTCGGAGTTGAGTGCGTGCAAGAACAAGACGAAAAATTGGAAGAAATCAAGCCCAGGTGCGCGAAGTCGTGCAGAGTTCGCGCAGGTTACAAGCTGAGACAGAAAGGGTGCGCGAAACATGCGCGAAGTCGCACAAAGTTCGCGCAGTGCCGTCCGGAAAAAAATGCTAGTTAGGGGTAAAATTGGAAAGCTGGAAAGAAACCTACTTAACCTATATAAAGTCAAGCTCGCTCAAGATCAAATTATCGAGGTTTTCATAGTAGAGTGGAAGGAATCGAGAGGCAAGAGGCAATGAGGAGTTTGGACTATCAAGTTCTTCTTTTCTTCTCTTTGTTTTTGCTATTTGTGATGAAATTGAACCTAATTGTGATGCACACTAGCATGAGTGGCTAAAACCCATTGTTCTGGGGTTGTGAAAGCCATGAATATTATTGTTTGATAATAAACTCGACCTTGATTTTAATTCATTCATATATGGTTGTTTCTTCAATTCTGTGTTCAATTGCTTAATTGTCTGGCCAGCAGTTAGGTTCTATTCACTATCTATGCTATGCTTGGGAAAACCGTGTTTAGATTAGAGAAGAATTGAAGAGAGCATGATCTTAACCCTTAGGGGGGAGCGGATTTGTGGTTAGGATAGGAATATACCTAATCACCGTGCTTAATTAAATATCGTAATCTTAATGCGTTCTTAATAGATTAATTCCATAGGAATATAGGCGTTAATCTATTGAGGATAGGTGAGTAGTACTTCGGGAGAAGGCTATGAGAGCACTTATCGATTAATTAGTAACCATGAGTGAATTATATGAAAAGGGAGAGTTAATTAGAACACAATACGATTGGTGAATCGATCACAACCCTGGAATACTTGTCTCTATTGAATACACAACAATCAACTCGTTACTTGATAATTTAGTTGTTACTTAGAATTATAGTTAGCATAATTAAACTCTTGAACTTGAATTTAGCTTGACGGAACAACAATATTGGTGTGTTAGTGAGTAGTTGATACAAGTCTCTGTGGGTTTGACACTCGACTTATCATTTTATTACTTGTACGACCACGTATACTTGCGTGTGCGTTTGGGAGCAATAAGTTTTTGGCGTCGTTGCCGGGGACTTAATATTAGCTACTTGCTAGTTTTTGCTTTAATTGTTTATTTCGTTGAGCCTAACGTTACTTGATTGTTGCTCGGATCTCAGGAACTTTGATTGAATGCGTAGGGTCAGAAGCCAGGACCGACTTCAAGGCTTTGATCCTGAACCTGAGAGAACATTTCACAGGAGGTTGAGGGAAGCAAGGGACACGAATAATATTCAGGCACTTGTTCAATTTCCTGTGGACATGGCAGAGGAGCAACCCATGGCTGTTCAGGAGGTGGCGATGCCCAGCATTGCTAATGTCACCTCCAGTATAGTGAAGCCCAGGATCACTGGGCACTTTGAGCTGAAACAGAGCATGATCCAGTTGCTTCATGCAAACGGGCAATTTATGGGTCTTCCACACGAGGATCCACAGCAGCATATTTTGAACTTCTTGGAGATTAGTGATACTTATATCACTAACGGGGTCACTCCAGATTATGTGAGGCTCACACTTTTTCCATTCTCTCTGTTGGGCGAGGCTAGGCGATGGCTAAAGGCAGAACCAACTAATTCCATTACATCATGGAACGATTTGGCAAGAAAATTTCTGGCAAGGTTCTTCCCTTCAGGCAAAACTGCAAAGATCAGAAGCGAGATAGTTGCCTTCAAACAGAAAGCGGGAGAATTTTTATACTCAGCTTGGGAAAGGTTCAAGGGGCTACTCAGAGACTGTCCTCATCATAATCAGACGAATGAAGTATTAGCTCACATGTTCATAGAAGGGCTACATTCTGAAACAAAGATCGTGGTAGATGCTGCAGCTGGAGGTCAAGTGTTGGAGAAAAGCTTTGACGAGATATATGCATTATTGAACAAATTCTCCAAGAGCAATCCGGATTGGCAAGGAGAGATGGGCAGATACACAGTGCAAAAGTCTGCAGGGGTTCTTGAGTTAGATGTCGTCTCAGCATTATCAGCGCAGATTTCTACACTGGCCAACCAAGTCAATCAGATGACTTTTAGTATCAACAAGCAGCAAGTACAACCAGTACAACAGGTTCAAGCTTTTTGTGAAATATGTGGAGAGGGGCACACGAGCGACATATGCCCCGCTAACCCATAGTCCGTCTGCTTTGTGGGTAATTCAAATAGGGGCCAAACAAACCAATATGGGAACACTTACAATCCCAACTGGAGGAACCACCCAAACTTCTCTTGGGTGGAAACCAAGGTACTCAGAATCAATACAGGCCTCAGGCACCTCAACGGCAATATAGACCACCTCAGGTTGAACAACAAGCGAGTCCTACAAGTCACCTTGAAGACATGTTAAAGAAAGTGATGGCTGAATAGCAAGCCCTCTCTTAGAAAGTGATGGCTGATCAGCAAGCCCTCGCCACAACGATGAGAAATTTGGAGCGTCAAGTGGGACAACTGGCCAGTGCTCAAAACACTAGACCAGCTGGAGCTCTTCCAAGCGACACTGAAGCAAATCCTAAGGAGGCCCTGAATGCCGTGTCGTTGAGAAATGGGAGACAACTCGAGGAAGTTCCTCCTAAAAAGAGGAAACAGGTGACTTTTACTGAGAGGCCAGCCATTATAGCATCAACACCAGAGAAAGCCACGGAGCCAGAGAAGCCAGCTGGAGAGGCGGTGGCTGAGCAGCCCCCACAATTGGTTGCAAGGCCACCACCTCCATTCCCTCAAAGATTGCAGAAATTAAAAGACAATGCCGCATATAAAAAGTTTCTTGATATCTTGAAGCAGGTGCAGATTAATATTCCATTGGTTGACATCTTACAAGAAATACCCAAATATGCAAAATACATCAAGGATATTGCGGCAAATAAAAGGAGGCTGACCGAGTTCGAGACTGTGGCACTCACTGAGGAGTGCAGCTCCAGAATTCAAGGCAAGTTACCTCAGAAATTGAAGGATCCAGGTAGTTTCACTATCCACATCTCCATTGGTAAACATGTTGTTGGGCGAGCTTTATGTGATCTTGGGGCGAGCATCAATTTGATGCCACTATGTGTGTTCAGACAGTTAGGGTTGGGTGAACCACGCCCAACGACAGTTATCTTACAGTTAGCTGATCGCTCCCTTGCTCATCCTGAGGGAGTGATTGAAGATGTGTTAGTTCAAGTGGGCTCTTTCATATTCCCTGCTGATTTCATTATCCTGGATTACGAGCCTGATCAGGAAGTCCCATTTATTTTGGGGCATTCATTCTTAGCCACGGGTCGAGCTATTATTGATGTCTGCGAAGGAAAGATGACGATGAGAGTAGGTGACCGAGTGGAGGTATTCAATGTTTATAGAGCACTGAAGTTACCAGCCCATTATGAAGAGTTATCTATGATCTCGGTGGTGGAGAGTGATGCGACATCGTTAGTGCCCTATATGAGCCCTGTAGATCCTGTTGAACGAGTATTGATTGGGGATGTTTAAAATAGTGAAGATGAAAGAATAGGAGAAATCGAGCAAGTGCTAGATATGTCCTGCAGTTATGTACATGGGTTCAGAAAATTTGAAGAGTTAGACAGGCCTGTTACTCTAACTCTCCCTAGGCCATCTATTGAAGAAGCTCCGAAGCTAGAACTCAAGCCACTTCCAGCGCATCTGCGCTATGCTTATTTAGGAAACTCTGAGACACTGCCCGTAATTATTTCATCCAGCTTGACCAGCACTCAAGAAGAAAAATTACTCAGAGTCCTCCGCGAGCATAAAAGGGCCATTGGGTGGGCTATAGCTGACATCAAAGGTATTAGTCCATCGTTTTGCATGCATAAAATCTTTCTAGAGGACGGACACCGCCCTAGTGTAGAGCAGCAAAGGAGATTGAATCCTATCATGAAGGAGGTTGTGAAAAAGGAAGTAATCAAGTTGCTCGATGCAGGTATCATTTTTCCCATTTCTGATAGCAACTGGGTAAGCCCGGTTCAATGTGTGCCCAAAAAGGGAGGAATGACTGTAGTTAAGAACGAGAAGAATGAGTTAGTCCCCACTCGCACTGTTACGGGATGGAGAGTCTGCATTGATTATAGAAGGCTCAATAAGGCAACTCGCAAGGATCACTTCCCACTCCCATTCATCGATCAAATGCTAGACAGGTTAGCCGGGCATGAATATTACTGCTTCCTTGATGGTTATTCAGGGATACAATCAGATTGTCATATGCCCAGAGGATCAGGAGAAGACTACTTTTACTTGTCCTTACGACACTTTTGCCTTCAAGCGAATGCCGTTTGGTCTTTGTAATGCACCAGCCACTTTCTAGAGATGTATGATGGCTATTTTCACCGACATGGTGGAAAAATTCGTGGAAGTGTTTATGGACGACTTTTCAGTTTTTGGGTCTTCTTATGATGATTGCTTGAGGAATCTAAGCAAGGTGCTAGCTCGTTGTGAAGAAACGAATCTGGTACTAAATTGGGAAAAGTGCCATTTTATGGTAAAAGAAGGCATCGTGCTAGGTCATAGAGTATCTAGGAGCGATGGAGGCGGTTGAAAAATTACCTCCACCTATTTCAGTGAAGGGTGTCCGGAGTTTCTTGGGACACGCGGGTTTCTATCGGCGCTTTATTAAAGATTTTTCAAAAATTGCTACTCCTTTGTGCAGGTTGCTTGAAAAGGATGTGACATTCAACTTTGATGATGCGTGCCTCAACAAATTTGAAGAACTTAAAAAGAAGTTGGTGACTGCTCCCATTATTGTGGCACCGGATTGGTCTTTACCTTTTGAACTTATGTGTGATGCGAGTGATCATGCTATCGGGGCAGTGTTAGGCCAGAGAAAGGACAAGGTGTTTTATTCCATCTACTATGCGAGTAAGACTCTTGATGATGCCCAGCTGAATTACACCACCACTGAGAAGGAGTTGTTAGCTGTTGTGTGGGCCTTTGAGAAATTCCGGGCATACTTGGTGGGAACAAAAGTCATAGTCCATACCGATCATGCAGCGATCAGGTATTTGTTTACCAAAAAGGAGTCTAAGGCTAGATTGATGCGTTGGGTGTTATTGCTGCAGGAATTTGATGTAGAAATACGAGATTGAAAGGGGACAAAGAACCAGGTAGCTGACCATCAATAAAGGTTGGAAAACCACGACCACGTGGAGGAGGGTGGCCAAGTTAAAGAAACATTTCCTGATGAGCAACTTTTTGCTATAACCCAAGACACTCCCCCATGGTACGCAGACTATGTAAATTATCTGGTGAGTGGGGTACTTCCTCCCGAAATCGAATCTGAAGCTAGAAAGAGGTTTTTACATGATGTGAACTTCTACTATTGGGATGAGCCCTATTTGTTCAAGCAATTGCTGATCAGTTGATGAGGAGATGCATTCCTGAAAAAGAGGTAGAATTAGTATTGTATGACTGCCACGCATCACCTTATGTGGGCCATCATGGAGGAGATAGAACAGTTGCAAAGGTGCTACAATCCGGTCTCTTTTGGCCGACTTTATTCAAGGATGCCCATGCATTTGTTAAGAAGTGTGACCAATGTCAGAGAACGGGAACAATCACAAGAAGGCATGAGATGCCTTTAAATAACATTCTAGAAGTTGAGCTTTTTGATGTGTGGGGGATAGATTTTATGGGGACATTTCCACCGTCCAGAGGAAACAAATACATTTTGCTAGTCGTTGACTATGTGTCAAAATGGGTGGAGGCAATTGCTTTGCCAACGAATGATGCCATGGTGGTAGCTGCATTTGTGAAAAAGAACATATTCTCGAGATTTGGGACTCCACGAGCCTTAATCAGTGATGAAGGGACTCATTTTTGTAATCGATTGTTGAATAACCTTCTAGCTAAATATGGAGTTCGCCATAGAGTTGCCACAGCATACCATCCGCAAACAAGTGGGCAAGCCGAGGTGTCAAACAGAGAAATCAAGCAAATATTGGAGAAGACGGTGAGTGTGAATAGGAAAGATTGGGCTGCAAAGTTGGATGATGCTCTATGGGCATATGGGACGGCCTACAAAACGCCAATTGGAGCGTCTCCTTACAAGCTGGTGTATGGGAAGGCATGTCACTTGCCCGTTGAGCTGGAACACAAGGCATACTGGGCCATTAAGAAGCTGAACATGGACCTTGAAGCCGCAGGTGAGAAACGACTTATGCAGTTGAATGAATTAGACGAGTTCAGGTTGCACTCTTATGAAAAATGCTAAGCTATACAAAGAAAAGAA
>NW_017673644.1:0-42003 GCF_001879085.1 Nicotiana attenuata
CCCTCTTTAACCGGGAAGGATGAAAGAGTTGTCGGGTAAGGATATGATGGCCAATTTTGACCTGGCAAAACAGTTTGAAGAGGTTTGGCCGTGCTCTGGCTTCTGAGCTGCTTACATATCCCTGGTCTTACAGGAATCAGGCCATATGTAGTTCAGGATCCGTCGGTGGAATATGCCGATGGAGACTTTCCAAGAGCGGACGCAATATTCAGGACAGGGTGAATGATTAAGGTCTGATGGGGCTGCGGGAACTGGAGCGGAATCGCTCCTATCGAGATGGCCGTTGCTCGCCGATTTACCTGCAAATAAGCAAATACAAGCATATATTGTGCATAAATTTAAACGTGATGCAAATTCACGTCGGACCATGAATGTTGTCTTTGGACGGTTAGGATGACGTCCTTAGACCATGATGTCCTGGGCCATGATGCGTATAATAAAGGATTTGCAAGCCATGAAATGATGCTCTCGGGCTATGAGAATGATGCCTCCGAACCATAATGCCTTTGAATAATGATATGCAAAAGATTAAAGGAATCCTCAGGCCATGGCATGGCGTTCTCGGGCTATGCAAATGGTGCCTCCGAACAATGACGCCCTTGGATAATTTGGTGATCTTTCAGCCCATGAAATGCAGTATTTGGCGATCTTTCAGCCCATGAGATGCGTAAATAAAGCGGCGATCTTTCAGCCATTCAGAATGTAAATGAGGTGGCGATCTTTCAGCCATGCAAGCGTAAATAAAGCGGCGATCTTTCAGCCATGCAGAACGTAAATGAGGTGGCGATCTTTCAGCCATGCAAGCGTAAATAAAGCGGCGATCTTTCAGCCATGCAGAACTTAAATAAAGCGGCGATCTTTCAGCCATGCAGAATGTAAATAAGGTGGCGATCTTTCAGCCATGCAAGCGTAAATAAAGTGGCGATATTTCAGCCATGCAGATGCAGATGGAGACAGTGTTTAGTCTCGGAAGGCAGAATGGTAGCCTTATGCAATGCAGACAATGCAGATGGAGACAGTGCTTAGTCTCGGAAGGCAGAATGGTAGCCTTATGCAATGCAGACAATGCAGATGGAGACAGCGTTTAGTCTCGGAAGGCAGAATGGAAGCCTTATGCAATGCAGAAAATGCAGATCAGATGGCAATTGGTAATAGAGTTTCTTAGCTGATAACATGTTGCGATAATTGTGACTGCTGGGGATATTGTGATATAGGGCATATCACCGGTGTGCGTGGATAGCAAATGCTGGTAAATGCAACAATTATGAGAGTTGTATTCCTGAACAACGTTTGTCTCGCGAGTGTATAGTATGTCAGATGCTTTCGCAATCCAAGTGTCTGCATCCAAAGAGAAATCGTGAGTTTTGTAGAGGGGAGGTTAGTTCGTATCCCCGCTGGCCTTGCTTGACCTGTTCGTCTTTGATCTGGTGATACGGTATGTATCATTGGGGGGTAGCGTCGCTGAACAAAGCGATTTAGATAATAAACATGCATGAATTTGTAAAAATAAGACATAAGTATATATTTAAGAACAACTTTTAGATGAACCGATGATTGTGACGTGGCTCAAGACATTGCGACCTCTCTTGCTACGGAATTTTGAGGGTCCTCCTCAAAATTTTGCCCCAGTTTAATGAGTTGATGCTTCTGACGGCTACTGGCGATGACTAGCTGAAATTACTTCGTAATTTTGAGGGTCCTCCTCAAAATTCTGCCCCAGTTTCCAATTGCAGGGGAAAAGAAAATTTTATTGAATTATGACCGAACCCATAAGGCTTCCTATGTATCCCCTCTTAAACGGGAAACAGGTCAGATGTAGTTCAATTTACATCATATAGGAAAGCATAAAGATTACATATAATAGCGCTTGACTGCATCTGAATTAATCGTTTTCGGCTAGACTTCTCCGTCCATTTCAGCAAGTATGAGGGCTCCTCATGTCAGAACCCGGTGAACCATGTATGGACCTTGCCAGTTGGGGGAAAACTTCCCTTTGGCTTCATCTTGATGCGGAAAGACTTTCTTTAATACCAGCTGCCCTGGTGTGAACTGTCTCGGCTTGACTCTTTTGTTGAAGGCTCTGGACATCCTGTTCTGATAAAGTTGACCATGGCAAACTGCATTCATTCTTTTCCCATCTATGAGAGCCAGCTGCTCGTAACGACTCTTTACCCACTCTGCATCGTCGAGTTCAGCTTCTTGTATGATTCTTAAGGAAGGAATTTCTACTTCGGCTGAAATGACGGCTTCTGTACCATAAACCAGCATATAGGGGGTTGCCCTAGTTGATGTGCGGACTGTGGTGCGATACCCCAATAAAGCAAATGAAAGCTTCTCGTGCCACTGCTTATGCTTCTCTACCATTTTCCTTAGTATCTTCTTAATGTTCTTGTTGGCGGCTTCTACAGCTCCATTCATTTGAGGCTTGTAGGCTGTGGAATTCTTATGTTTGATCCTGAAGGTTTCACACATGGCTTTCATCAAGTCACTGTTGAGGTTGGAGCCATTATCAGTGATGATAGGTTCTGGAATCCCGAATCGACAAACGATGCGGTCGCGGACAAGGTCTGCCACGACTTTCTTAGTTACTGCTCTGTAAGATGCTGCTTCGACCCATTTGGTGAAATAATCGATTGCTACCAGGATAAATCTGTGTCCGTTGGAAGCGGCAGGCTCGATTGGTCCAATGACATCCATTCCCCAGGCGGTGAAAGGCCATGGTGAGCTTGTTGCATTAAGCTCATTGGGAGGCACCTTTATCATGTCTGCATGTATCTGACAGCGGTGGCATTTCCGGACATACTGGATGCAGTCTGTTTCCATAGTCATCCAAAAGTAACCAGCCCGGAGTATCTTCTTGGCTAAGACAAAGCCGTTTATATGTGGACCATAGGTCCCAGCGTGAATTTCTTCTAGCAGCTTGGATGCTTCCTTTGCGTCGACACACCTGAGTAGACCCAAATCAGGAGTCCTCCTATACAGGATTCCTCCACTGTGAAAGATATTGTTGGATAACCTCCGAAGTGTGCGACTCTGAATAGGATTCGCAAGTTCTGGGTATTCTCCTTTTGTCAAATATTCCTTGATATCCTTAAACTAAGGTTTTCCGTCAGCTTCTTCCTCAACATGGGCATAGTAAGCTGGCTGATCATGGATCTTTACTGGAATGGGATCAATGAAGTTTTTGTCTGGATGCTGTATCATGGACGACAAGGTAGCCAATGCATCGGCGAATTCATTCTGGATTCTGGGAACATGTCGGAATTCTGTCTTTGTGAACCTCTTTCTCAATTCCTGTACGTGATGCATATACGGGAGTATCTTAGAGTTCTTGGTTGCCCATTCTTCTCGGACCTGATGTATGAGTAAGTCTAAATCTCCAATTACTAGCAACTCTTGAACGTTCATGTCAATGGCCATCTTGAGCCCTAGGATGCAGGCTTTATACTCGGCCATATTGTTGGTGTAGGGGAACCTGAGTTTGGTAGACACTGGATAATGCTGACTGGTTTCTGATACTAGGACTGCTCCTATGCCAACTCCTTTGAAATTTGCCGCTCCGTCGAAAAACATTCTCCAACCGTCATAGGATTCTGCAATGTCTTCTCCTACGAACGATACCTCTTCATCGGGAAAATATGTTTTCAAAGGTTCATATTCTCCATCTACGGGGTTTTGCAGCAAGGTGATCTGCTAGTGCCTGTCCCTTGATTGCTTTCTGAGTCACGTAGACAATGTCAAACTCACTCAACAGGATTTGCCACTTGGCCAGCTTGCCGGTGGGCATGGTCTTCTAAAAGATGTACTTCAAAGGATCCATCCTTGATATGAGATATGTAGTATAGGCACAGAAGTAGTGCCTTAACTTCTGGGCTACCCAAGTCAGAGCATAACAGGTACGCTCTAACAGAGAATATCGGGCCTCATACGGAGTGAACTTCTTGCTGAGATAGTAAATGGCCTGCTCTTTCCTCCCCGTTTCATCATGCTGCCCCTAGATGCAACCCAAGGCACCATCTAATACTGCAATGTAGAGTAGTAAAGGTCTACCCGGCTCGGGCGGGACCAAAACTGGTGGTATTGATAAGTACTTCTTAATTCTGTCGAAAGCTTTCTGGCAGTCGTCGGTCCACTTGGTGGCGGAATCCTTCTTCAACATCTTGAAGATCGGCTCACAGATGATCGTAGATTGGGCTATGAACCGGCTGATGTAGTTGAGTCTCCCCAAGAAACTCATCACATCATTTTTGTTCTTTGGCGGTGGCAATTCTTGAATAGCTTTGACCTTTGATGGATCCAGTTCTATTCCCCGACAACTCACAATAAACCCCAGCAATTGTCCAGCGGGTACCCCAAATGCGCACTTCGCGGGATTCAGTTTCAAGTTGTACCTTCGCAACCTATTGAAAAACTTTCTCAAATCTTCCATGTGATCGGTGGCCTTCTTGGACTTGATGATAACATCATCTACGTACACCTCGATCTCCTTGTGTATCATGTCATGAAAAAAGGTAGTCATAGCCCTCATATAGGTGGCCCCTGCATTCTTTAACCCAAACGGCATCATCTTGTAGCAGTACATTCCCCACGGCGTAATGAAAGCCGTTTCTCAGCATCTTCTTCATCAATCCAAATCTGGTGGTAACCGGCCAAACAATCCACAAATGATTACAATTCATGCTTGGTGCAATTGTCGATCAGGATGTGTATATTTGGCAAGGGGAAGTCGTCTTTCGGACTGGCCCGGTTGAGATCTCGGTAGTCAACACAGACTCTAACCTTCCCATCCTTCTTTGGTACTGGCACAATGTTAGCTAACCATGTCGGATACTCAACGACCCTGAGAACTTTAGCTTTGACCTGCTTAGTGACTTCTTCCTTGATTTTCAGACTCATATCAGGTTTGAACTTTCTGAGCTTTTGCTTTACCGGCGGACATGTTGGATCAGTTGGTAGTTTGTGAGCCACAATAGACGTGCTCAGGCCCGTCATGTCGTCATATGACCGGGCGAATATGTCCTCATATTCTCTTAGAAACTCTGTGTATTCCTTCTTTTCTGATGACGATAAGTGAACACTGATTCGCGTTTCTTTGACATTTTCTACATCTCCCAGGTTAACAATCTCTGTCTCGTCCAGGTTGGACTTTGGTTTGTTTTCAAACTTCTCAACTTCTTTAACAATTTCTTCCGGTATGTCATCTTCCTCTGAATCTATATCCGTTTGTTGCGTTGTCTCATTGCATGTCACAGTCATCGGTTCATCAAGATTAGTAATAGTAATGTTGTATAAGTAGAGTAATGAGAGAAAATAATAAGAGTGTTGATTTATAAGAAAAAAAATGAAATGCTTTGATAATTTCCATAACTGTTTTGAACATTGAAGATCTTATTGCAAAAATTTAAAATGCAAAAGAAAAACTAGTAAAGTTAAAAGATAGTGCATGATGCTTGTTCAGCCTTGCTATCCCGAGGCTCACCGGGCTCTGGTGGTTCTGATGGTCCAGTTATTGAGGCATGCTCCTCCACTCACAGCTTGTATGGAAGGGCCTTCCTCCCCCTCCTCCTCGAGAACNGAATGAAGTTGCTAATGAGAATGAAATGGAAATCGTTAATGATATGTTTATAGAATTTGATTAATGGAGTCCATCTCCTATTTATTCATGAATTAGTTTGGGTAGAATGAAACCTAACAGTCTTGCTCCGGGTTTACTCGGTTGAGCGCCGGTCGCGCTCCTCGGATTTTGGGGCGTGACAACGACCAGGCGAATATGTCCTCATATTCTCTTAGAAATTCTGTGTATTCCTTCTTTTCTGACGGCGACAAATGAACACTGGTTCGTGTTTCCTTGACATTTTCTGCATCTCCCAGGTTAACAATTTATGTCTCGTCCAGGTTGGACTTTGGTCTATTTTCAAAATTCTCAACTTCCTTAACAATTTCTTCTGGTATGTCGTCTTCTTCTGAATCTATATCCGTTTGTTGCGTTGTCTCATTGCATGTCACAGTCATCGGTTCATCAAGATAAGTAATAGTAATGCTGTATAAGTAGTGTAATGAGAGAAAATAATAAGGGTGTTGATTTATAAGAAAAATTGAAATGCTTTGATAAATTCCATAACTGTTTTGAACATTGAAGATCTTATTGTGGAAATTTAAAAATGCAAAAGAAAAAATAGTAAAAATAAAAGATAGTGCATGATGCTTGTTCAGCCTTGCTACCCCGAGGCTCGCCGGGCTCTGGTGGTTCTGATGGTTCAGTTATTGAGGCATGCTCCTCCACTCACAGCTTGTATGGAAGGTCCTTCCTCCCCCTCCTCCTCAAGAACGACACAACAATCCATATCATCATCTTCTAGGAACAATTTCTTCACCGCTGCCAGTGCTTCCTCTTCTTCTGACCCATAGATAACATCGGCCGGTTGGAAAGTCTGTTCCAAATGTGGTATTGGCTGCTCCAGTGGATAGTAAGGACCATACCATGGTGGCGACCAGTTGTTGAATTCTTCCCATGTGTACTCATATCGCAGACCAAAGGTGGTGCCATGCTTCTTGAGTTTTATGGGCTTAGCGATTCCTTGGAGGTTCTTGCCAAGCCCCTTACCCGGTTCGTACCCACTCCAATTCAATATACTCTCGATTTTGTTGTCCCGCCATTTGTCTTTGTCAACGGCGTTGGCTTGCTCGATGTGGTGATAGGTCTCCCCACCTAACCTTCTTCTGCTGCCGATTGCCGGAATTATCTGGCGACTATATATAGGATTGCTACCGTTGCCGTGAATGATTACCTCCTGGTGATTCCACTCAAACTTTACCGCCTGATGCAGTGTTGATGCTACGGCCCCAGCAACATGAATCCAGGGTCGTCCTAATAGCAGATTGTAAGATGTCGGCACGTCTATCACTTGAAAATCCACATCGAACCAAGTAGGCCCCATTTGCAAACACCGACTAATTTCCCCAATGGTGGACCTTTGGGAGCGGTCGAAAGTGTTTATGTTGATGGCCCCGTTCTTGATCTCGTGCAGTCCCTTACCCAACGTCTTGAGTGTCACCAACGGACAAATGTTGAGGCTGGATCCCCCACCAATCAAGACTCTTGTGACAAACTAATCTTCGCATTGCACGGTGATGTGCAATGCCTTGTTATGACCCAGCCCTTCTGGTGGCAGCTCAACTTCATGAAAAGTGATCTTGTGACTTTCCAATACCTGTCCTACCATGTTAGCCATCTCTCCGCCGGTGATGTTGCTTGGAACATATGCTTCACTCAGCACCCTTAACAAGGCATTCTTGTGTGCATCGAAATTTTGTAGCAAAGCAAGGATAGAAATTTGCGCTGGTGTTTTGTTCAGCTGATCAATGACCGAGTATTCCTTGGCTTGTACCTTTCTCCAGAGGTCATCTGTCCCGATCTCGGTGATGGTTGGCGACTAGAGGCCTGCTTGCTTGACTCAGCCAGATGTTTCGGGGTATAAACTCTACCAGTTCTCGTCATACCCTGTGCCGCAATAGCTTCTCCGAACATAACCTTGCCTTTCCTTCTTGCCTCGGTTGTGTAGTCCCATGGTATAGCCTTTGTGTGGAACGGTATTATGGCTGACATTGCCACTAGAATTGGCGTGACTATCTTTACTCCGAACGGCGCCTGCACCTTGGGCGATAAAACTACAACCTCGAATGGTGTAGGTGCCTTTGCCAGAGACACGAATTCGACCTCAATTGGCGCTGCCGTCTTTGCAGATGGTGATGCTTCAAAGTCCAGCGGTATGGACATATTTACCTCGGCATCCCCAGAGGGCTGAATCTGGACTATGATCGGATTAAGGGTGACTATTGGTGGCTTTGGGTCGTCAACTTCAGTGATCAAACTGATCGATCCTTTGGGATCCCAATCATCCTCTATTTCAATCATGTGAACACCTCATCCCTTGTGGTCGGGCACAGGGTTATTGAGGACATTTAGAGCAAGCTCATTTGCCACAATAATCTTGTTATCAATTAGAATCTGGATCTTATCTTTCAGAGAACGGCATTCGTCAATGGTGTGTCCTTTCATACCGGAATGGTATGCAAAGGATTTATTTAGATTAACCCACTGAGAAGGGTTCTCAGCGGTGACAGCAGGGATAGGGGTGACATAACCAGCAGCTTTAAGTCTTTCATAGAACTGGTCGATAGGTTCAGCAATAGCCGTATACTATTTTGGAGGTCTTCGGTCAATGTTCGGTCGAGGTCTAGGGAAGTTTTGACGTGCAGGTGGGGATTGATTGTGGGCTGGTTGAGTATTGTAGGCTTGGTAAACATGTGCGGGTTGGGAATATTTGGGTGAAGTAGGCTGATATGTGGGTGGTGGAGGTGATTGATAAGTGGGTGGTGGAGTTTGGTAAGAGGGTGAGGGTGCTTGGTAGTTTTGAGTAGGCTGATATGTGAGTGGAGGTATTGGGTAGGTTTGGTATTTGATGGGAGATTTGGTTCTTTGTGCAACCATTATAGCTCCTACGTCCCTTTTCTTGGACACACCTCCTGATTGTAAGGCCTTGTTTGTAGCTTGCAAGGCCTCGAAGTTCGTAACCATACCGTTTTTGATGCCCTCTTCGATCCTTTCTCCCAGCTTGATAATGTCAGAAAATTTGTGGCCTTCGATCATCACCAACCTTTCATAATATTGTGGGTCTTGAGCCTGAACGAAGAATTTTTTCATTTGTTCTTCTTCTAAGGCAGGTCTTACCTTAGCAGCTTCGGACCTCTAGCGAGTAGCATACTGGCGGAATGTTTTTGTGGGCTTCTTCTTTAGATTTTGAATGTAGAATACATCCGGCGCATTCTCCATGTTGAAACTGAACCTGTCCATAAAGTCCGACGCCATGCTTACCCAGTTCGACCACTTCTTTGGATCTTGGCTAATGTACCAAGATAAAGCATCTCCCTTCATGCTCCTCATAAAAAGCTTCATGTGGATTTTCTCGTCCTTTCCTACTCCAACCACCTTGTCACAGTACGTTCTCAAATGGACACTTGGATACCCTGTTCCATAAAACATCTCAAACTTAGGAGGTTTGTAGCCCTCAGGCAGTTCGACATCGGGCTGTATGCAGAGATCTTCATAATTCAACCCTTCAATTCCCTCGTTTCCTTCAATACCCTGGATCCGTCTAGTCAATTTCTTAATTTCTTCAGCCAGGTTCGTAATAAGCAAATCTTTATCATCAGACTCGGGTGTGCTTGATATGGGCTGGGTGGAGTGTGTCACAGTCTTCACGTAGATGGGGGTATTATGGCAGTGATCATTTATGGAGTTTTGTGGTTCCGGGATGAGCAGCGAGGTATTGTTGGAAGTATGGCAGGTGTTGCAGTGATGGTGAGGAACGCGATGGTTTTGTTGCTTTGGGAGATTCTGTGGAGGTGTAGGGTTCTGAGCATTTGGGAAATTGATATCTGGGGTAGTGAGGGAAAATGACAGATTTTCCAGATTTCGGACCTGATCATGTTCTTCCTGAAATTTCAGCAGCTTTTGTTCCAGTTGGGATGCATTTTCCTTGGGAACCAAAGTACCATGACCGTGAGTGACCTCTACCCATTTAGTTGAGTTTTCCTTTCCGGCGTTGTTCAAATCTTCCATCTTCCCCTTGTTCTTATTTTTGACGGTACTGAGAGAAGGAATGGGTGGAGGGCCCCTGGATCTTGTGAAATAGGATGATGTTGCCAGAGTTCACGAACTAACCTTTGGGGAGGAGAATAACAAAACAAAAATAAAACAAAAAGGTAACCAAGTTAGTTGGGTTCATGAAAAATGCAATATTTAAACACATAATGCGGAAATGTAAATCGTATCCTAATTTGGGTAGGCCTAGCGACAAATTGATTTGGAGAACTTGGAATGCTAAATGCCTCATTTTATTGATAGAAAGATAGACGAATCCCAAATGGACACTGAATAATAGAAAAAATAAAGTCACTAGTGGCCATTGGCCTTATTACATTTTAAATAGCGAAAAGATAAAGTCCTATCTATTTGGTCCCTGAAGAACCCTCCCCAGACTCGGCATCCTTGGCTCCGTCAAATAACTTCCCCAGCTCGCGAAGTCCCAGCAGCAGCTAGGCCCTGGCTAGATGTCCGCCTTCGTTCCCCTCAGCATTCTGACAGTCTTCAACCCTTTTGAGAAACCTTCTTTCCAGCTCCACTATGCCTCGCTCCAGGTATCCTAGTCGCTTGTTGGCATTGACGGCCATGTCTTTCCATTCCTCAATTAACTTTTGATTGGCTTCTTGTATCTCACAGTGCTCACTTTTTCACTCCCGAATTCTCTTGCGTAGCTGACCGTATTTGACCTGTGCCTCGGCCTTTTCATCTATGATCCTGTGACCCCGAACAAACCCAGGTTGACTCAGACCATTGTGATTATCCTCCAACCAGCCGTAATAGAAGGGACTACAACCGGCATGGTATCTATCTAGTTCGATGGTATCTTTCCCCATGATGATCTTGCGGTGCCATATATGCTGAGATTGGCACTTGTAAGGGCTATCATCATCCTGGAAATCAGCTCAGAAGTGACTCATCTTGTCGACCCTGGGTATAACCTGCTTCCTACCAGCTTGCCTTATAACTCGGAGAGGGACGTAAGGGTATGTCCCCCTCAGACCGATCAATATCAGAAAAGGTGCGTCTCTGGGCCGGGCGATGAATTCTTCGGTTGGAAACCACTCGAACATCTATTGTACTTGCTCTTCGGTCAGAGTATCAAATAGTTCAAACCATCCTTTGGCATCCTCTGGCTGAGCAAACATATCAGGGATATAATTCATTCGCTTTGGGTGATGGAAAGCAATATGATCGTCCCAGTCCCGTCGTTGAATCCCCTGTCGGTATTTACCCTTTTGTAGATGCTCCACGAGCCACAACTGAAGCAGCAAATTCCAACCTTCGAAGTGACTAGCTCCCTGCTGACACTTCTCTAGGGCTCGGTATATTTCCGTGACGATCATGGGCACAATGCTGAATGGTTGCCCTCCAATTCCTTCTATTAATGTTTTAGTGACCATTGCTAGTCGGGTGTGGATTCTTGCTTTGTTCATCGGAAACACAATCAACCCCAGAAAACAGAACATGAATACAAAGACCCTTCGATGAATATGCCCTAATGAGGTGATGGCAAACTCATCAAGATAGGTACGGTAGGATTTGATGTGACCGTACCTCTCGTACAAATAGTCAAAGGGGATATATGATTCTTCGAGGCATGTCAATTCTTGATTCTTCTTCAGACTCATCATTTTGAGGAAACCTCTGCCCTTGCGGTTCTCAGGCATCAATAAACCTGGAGTCTCCCATACCAAACTGGCTAATCCTCCTATTTCTTCTAGCAAGGGTGTCATCTCAATTTCCCCAGCGGAAGACGGACCTTTCACAATCCCAAAATAGAGTAGCAACTTTAATGATCTTGTTGTTGGGTTGGATTTTTAGGAGGGAGGGTAGATTCCCTAGATATTTTAGGACAGGAGTCTGGTCACTGGAATGAAGATCTTTCCACCAGCTTAGCAATCTCGGGTGGATGTTGGTAACCATGCCGAATCTGGGGATTTCGTACCTCATTATCTGCAAGAAAGAAGGGTTAGACCCTACCCCCATCGGACTCGACTATTTAACATCAATAATTGGCATAAAAGCATTTAGTTCTCCAAATAAATGCATAGAACGTGATAATGTCCGTTTGGGTTACAGGGAAACCCAGTGGACTTTGGACAAGGCTATCTTAAAGAGTCATTATGCGGACAACATAACTGATCCGGCTAGGTTTGACCATGATGCATGCACAGTTAAATAGAGTGAGGTTTCTATGGGGTTTTAGACTGGTACCCTTAAGCGGACAACTCAAGGGGGGAAGGCTCAGAACTGTTGACGACACCGATGATCGACTAGTTTTACCGCAAATATGCCTTTTCGAATTTAGGGGGTAATGATATAGGAAGAGCGCAACAACTCATTATAAGCGTTGCTATGGTATTTGTTTGGCACGAGTGGAAAATAATGTCGAGCATGATTATGCAACAATTAAAGGCATGTTGTCTCGTATTTGCACGTTTAAGAAAGTAGTAAATACAACATTATTGCATAATTTAAAGCAGTAGTAAAGGAAAGGAAAGAAACATAGGACAAGTCAGTTTTATAGTTGAAAAGGAAATTGAATGCTTAAAAGAAATAAACAAATAATTGCACATAAAGAAGCATAAATTCACAATAATAGCATGAAATGGTAAAAGCCTAAAAATTCCCCAGCAGAGTCGCCCTGCTGTCGCGCCCCCTTTTTCTCGCGATATCGGGTTTATGACATTTGGAAGGACAACTCATTCCTTTTGGGAATTGGGTTTATAATTGAAGAGTCGCCACCTAATGATTAGGGTGCATTAGGACACCAAAGAATTTTAATTTGAACAACCAGAGATAGGGTAAGGGCTTGAAATAATTCTAAGGGGAAGGTGTTAGGCACCCCTCAGAATCCACTAGTGTGGTTTCCGGCCAGACAATTATTGTGAATTTGGGTGCAATTAACATATAAGCAAATAAGGCTCAAATAAGAGGGGATTTCGACACATAAAGGTTTGAAAGTAAACAAGGTTTGAAAGAGCAATTTAGAAAATGCTAATTTTTAAAATAAAGAGTTAAAATGCTGAAAAGAAAGAAATAAAGAATAAAGGGAGAGGGGTCCTAGGTTTATTAATAGTATGGATCACCCCACACAATGCCCGGTAATCACTCCTCAATGAGGGGCTACACGTGACATTATCGTGTGGTCATCATATCCATATCTACCCATCCCACCCCGTTAAGGTATTTAAAACGTGGATTGGTCTCGATTACTTAATACATGTTGTTACCCGTCCCATTCCTATCAGTCCCAGAGGCATTTAGGAATACTAATCCTAAAGGGGTGGATATTAGGCTTATTTGGGGTTTCAAAGGTAAAATTCTAAGGCGACATACAAAACCACGTATTGCACATTTTAGGGGGAAGCACATAAACAAACAGAGGCCCAGTTATACCTCCTTGAACAGAATGGCACATAATTAACATGACATTCACATACTGTTTAGGTCTAATTAAAATTAAAGACGAAGAGGTTTACATATTGAGGCAGATTGGTTGATTTCATAACCCAGACAAGAAGTCCGAGTCAGGCCTGCCTGCTGGTTGTAATAATTAACAGAAGCAAAATCAGTTTATAATTATTACCCTAAGGCTTGCCTAAGTGTTCAAACGAGGGTCCTATAGGCATGGTATCTACTGGGTTCAGAAGATGGCAAGACAATAAAAAATTGGAACGAATTATTTTAATGCATACTTGTTAAACTTGCTAAGTAAGGGAATCAAATTATTAAGAGAGGCAGGAACTAAACGAATTGATTACGAGTTTTATAACTGATAACATCCACTATTACTGGTTTGATATCTAACATTAAGCGAAGCGAATCAGATTCAATTAGAAGCTCATATAGGCATGCTTTCGATACATTGCTGATTTTAAACCTTATTGATGTAGGGTAGAAATGCAGAAGCCTTATAGTCATGGTATTTAAATGCAGTTGAATATGCAGAATTCAGAGCAACCCTATAGACATGATTTCTAAGTGGTTGAATATGCAGAACCCTATGAACATGGTATCTATATGTAGTTGAATATGTAGAATCCTATAAACATGGTTCCTATATGGAACTGAATTTGCAGAATCCTATGAACATGGTTTCTATATGTAGTTGAATATCCAGAATCCTATAAACATGGTTTCTATCTGTAGTTGAATATGCAGAATTAGAACAACCCTATAGGCATAATCTCTACCCTTTGCATGCATAATTACCCACCCCTTTTCACTAGCCAGCCCCAAATGTTTATTACAACTTATTACAGATCAGAATAAATAAAATTACATCAAGAACTATAAAGAGATAAAAAAATACAACCAGAGGAAGCTTGATTCTTGACTTCCTCTCTGAGTTATGAGATAGACCAACTCAAAAGACCATTAATCCGAAGCCTTTCTCCAATTTGAGTGTGTCAAAGTTCCCTAAGAGCCTCAATGGGACTCCGGGCAATGATCACGCCCAAATTATATTATCAGAATGGGGATAAGTGCAGTGTGGAAGAGCCAGCCCTCAAGTGTCCAAGTTCAGAGGGAGCTCAAGGGGTCCCAAGGCAAGGCTCACAAGAGGGGGCAGAACTGTCTAAGAGATTGTGCAAGTGCAGAAACAGAACTTTAAGGACTGGGGAAGTAAAGAAAATGGAAAAGGGTACTGGGAAATAGCTACAAAATTGATAACTTTACACAAAAAGAGGGGGGGGGGGTCAGGGATTGGAACTGATTGCAGGGAGCCTATGCTTGGCAAGGGTAAGCTTTGGGCATGCACATCAATGGAGATGTTGGCATGCCTATAAGCCTACCAGAACACACAACAATAGAGAATCATAGGGGTTGTGATCCCAGGGGGATCAAGCTTGAGTCATGGACAGTAATATTCAGTACTGTCATGCCTCAAACAAACCATAGCATCAAACACACTGGTGTAGGGGTTTGGGTTTCATAATAGAACAGGCAGAAAGAAATTACAGCATGCTAGAGTAAGTATTGAACTATACATAAGAAGTAGGCAGACATGCAAGTAAAGGTATTAAATAAACACATTGTTGTGATTGATGAAAATCTTAATCAGGACATACCAGTTTTAATGAAGTAAAATACAGTAAAAGCCGTAGCAGGACTTGAGAAACAGGCCAGAGTATCAGTAACAAGAGAGAATACTATTGAGTGTGAGTGTGAGTTCAGAAACTAAGAGTGTTCGTGTGTTAGGCTCAATGAATGAGCCAGGTATTTATAGTGTGAAAACAAGTAGAAAATAAGGCAAGAAAACAATTATGGAACTGTGTATCAATCAATCAGTATCAAAGACGTCCTTTAATCATGGAGTTAAAACCAAACGGTAATGGACAGAAATTATTTAAGGAAGGAGATCAAGTAAGCATCTTGTGCAAAGTAGACAAATAGGGGTAAATACATAGGGGGTTTAATTAAGGAAAGAATTAATGAAGAATCATTGAAATACACGATTAACAAAATAAGGTAAGAAACACAATAAATCAATCAACACATAGTAAATCAAGGAGTCAGGGATTCAAAACTACAAATAAACCAAGTCAGAAATAAGAGAATCGAAAGGCTAAGGAAAGTTTTCAAATCAACCTAGGAAACAGGGAAATTAGTAAAACAAGGAAAGAATCAATCAGACTTACACAAGGAGGTCTTAAATCAGTCCACAATTAAGGGTTATTTTGAGAGGAAAATTTATCATATATAAAGAGCGCACAAACATTTGGCATGTGAGGTTAATCCAAGGAAAAAAGAAGCAGCAATAATAATTACAAAGTCTGTAGATAATGAAAATGGTAGTCACATAGGTCGACTTAGTAATAGGGAGAAGAGGGTATCAGAAGCATGCAAAAAGGTCAAGTAAAAGACCTTTCTGGAAAGTATACTTTAGTTCAAAGATTTCAAGAAACCAGTTTAGTTGAAACAAGGACTTTGAATCCAGTCGAGCAACTTCAAATAGACGAAGCAGTTTTCAGAAGCTCGAATTGGTCCAAAGGAATTAGGGCTTTGAAATCAAACAAATTCAGAGATGAGGAACCAGCAAGTCACATAGCAAACAACCTCAAAACTCGAATGAACCCCCAAATTTTAGGGGTTTCATCATCAATCAAGTATAGAGATGAAAGACAAGAAAATCAGGCAAAACTATCAACAAAGGAAATAAAATAAGAAACCTTAAGAAGAACTAAGGCTTTTAACATAAAGAAACTAGTAGAAGAACAACATGAGAAATACAGTAGAAGAATCAACATAAGAAACACAGTAGGAGAATAACATGAAAGAACACAGTCGAAGAACAACATGAGAAACACAGTAGAAGAATCAACATAAGAAACAAAGTAGGAGAACAACATAAAAGAACACAGTAGAACAGATTTAAAAATCAGAAGAGCTTCGAAATAAAATAACAAAAAACCCTAAATCAGAAAAGACAAAAGTTCTGAAAGTAAAGTTTTTAAAGAAACCATGAGAAAATGTTTAGGAGCTTAGAGAGAACACAGACACAACGGATCTAAGAGAATCAGAGGAACCTTGAAGGTTAGGGTTTCAGAAGAAACCAGATGGTGAGAAAGGCTTGGAAAGTCATTGATCTGAGCAGGGAGGTCAAGATCAGGCTTGAACAACCATGGCTGGCCGGAGCAAGGTCGGAGACATCTATAGAACTCGAACAAAACCAAGTCTGGGCCAAGCTTCTTCAAGGTATGACCTTGAAACCATAGTAACCAAGCATGTAGGAGTCATAGGAGGAGGATTCAGGCCTGTAATGGCTTTGGAAGCCATTGATTTAGGCGACTTTAGGGTGGAAGTGGAGGGAGGCAGCTAGGGTTTCTGAGGGAGCTTGAGAGAGAATTGGGAAGAGTGGGGAATCCAAGGGCGGCTACAGGTGAGAAATGATTTAGGTTTAGGGGTTAGGTCGGGTTAAGAAAGGAAGGGGCGGATGTGAGCCGTTGATCTAAGTGATCAGCGGCTGGGATTAAAAAGGGGGATCCGGGTGGGTTATTAAAAGGGTCGTGGGTCGGGTAGATTAGTTAATTGGGATGGGTAATTGGGTTTAGGAATTGTGTTTAATTAGAGGTTCAAATCCGGCTAAAATTTCAATGCAAATGGGCTATCATTTAAATAGCCATTTTCCCTCATTTATTTTATAAAAAATAGTAAAATAATTTCTGGAAGTAAATTAGAGGCACTAAAATGATTAATAATACATAATTATTAAATTAAAAATATTGGAGTCAATTTTATAACTATAAATACAATTAAATCTTAAAATATGCCAATATTGCAATTACATGCAATTTAGCTTTAAAAATACCAAATAAATATATAAAAATATACAAAAATTATGTTAGCTATATTTTAGTATAAATATGATAATAAAATAAATAAATCACCAAAAATGATATTTTTTGGAGTAATTATTGATAAAATAAGGCAATAAATTGATTTAAAAATCTTTTAAAAATTAAGGAAAGATAGTAAAACCTTGGGACATGCTTATATGTGCATATATAGGCTATTTTGAAGTTATTTTGCATATTAAAATATACAGGGAAAAATTGGGTATCAACAATATTCCCTTAGAAATTCTGTGTAGTCCTTCTTTTCTGATGGCGATAAGAGAACGCTGATTCGTGTTTCCTTGACATTTTCTGCATCTCCCAGGTTAACAATTTATGTCTCGTCCAGGTTGGACTTAGGTCTATTCTCAAAGNGTTTCCAATTGGGGGGGGGGGGGAATGAAAATTTTATTGAATTGTGACCGAACCCATAGTGCTGCCTACGTATCCCCTCTTAAACGGGAATCAGGTTAGGCGTAGTTCAGTTTACATCATGAAAGGAAAATATAAAGATTACACATAGTAGCGCTTGACTGCATCTGAATTAATAGGCTTTGGCCAAACTTCTCCGTCCATTTCTGCAAGTATGAGGGCTCCTCCTGTCAGAACCCGGTGAACCATATACGGACCTTGCCAGTTGGGAGAGAACTTCCCTTTGGCTTCATCTTGGTGCGGAAAATTTTTCTTTAATACCAACTGCCCCGGTGTGAATTGTCTCGGCCTGACTCTCTTGTTGAAAGCTCTGGATATTCTGTTCTGATAAAGTTGACCATGACACACTGCGTTCATTCTTTTCCCATCTATAAGAGCTAGCTGCTCGTAATGACTCTTCACCCATTCTGCATCGTCGAGCTCAGCTTCCTGTATGATCTTTAAGGAAGGGATTTCCACTTCGGCAGGAATGACGGCTTCTGTACCATAAACCAGCATATAAGGGGTTGCCCCGGTCGAAGTGCGGACTGTGGTGCGATACCCCAATAGAGCAAACGATAACTTCTCGTGCCACTGTTTGTGCTTTTCTATCATTTTCCTCAATATCTTCTTGATATTCTTGTTGGCGGCTTCCACATCTCCATTCAATTGAGGCATGTAGGCTGTGGAATTCTTGTCGCTAATTCTGAAGGTTTCACACATGCTTTTCATTAGGTCACTGTTGAGATTGGAGCCATTATCAGTGATGATCGACTTTGGGATACCGAATCGACAAACGATGCGGTCGCGAACAAAGTCTGCCACGACTTTCTTAGTCACTGCTTTGTAAGAGGCTGCTTCGACCCACTTGGTGAAATAGTCAATTGCCAATAGGATAAACCTGTGTCCGTTGGAAGCGGCAGGCTCGATTTGTCCAATGACGTCCATTCCCCAGGCGGCGAACGGCCATGGTGAGCTTGTTATGTTGAGCTCTCTTGGAGGTACCTTTATCATGTCTGCATGTATCTGGCAGCGATGGAATTTTCGGACATACTGGATGCAGTCTGTTTCCATAGTCATCCAAAAGTAACCAGCCCGGAGTATCTTCTTTGCTAAGACAAAACCGTTCATATGTGGACCACAGGTCCCTACATGAATTTCCTCTAGTAGCTTGGACGCTTCCTTTGCGTCGACACATCTTAATAGTCCCCAAATCAGGAGTCCTCCTATACAGGATTCCTCCGATGTGAAAGAAGTTGTTGGACAATCTCCGAAATGTGCGTTTCTGAGTATGATTGGCAAGCACCGGGTACTCCCTTTTTCTGACGGCGATAGGTGAATGCTGATTCTGTTTCCTTGACATTTTCTGCATCTCCCAGGTTAACAATTTATGTCTCGTCCAGGTTGGACTTAGGTCTGTTCTCAAAGTTCTCTACTTCTTTGACAATTTCCTTTGGTATATCATCTTTCTCTGAATCAATGTCCGTTTGTTGCGTTGTCTCAACTCATGTCACAGTCATTGGTTCATCAAGATAAGTAATAGTAATGCTGTATAAATGAAGTAGATAAGAGAAAATAATAATAAGTGTCGATTCATAAGAAAAGTCGAAATGCTTTTGATAATTGTTTTGAACATTGAAGATCTTATTTCGGGAACAAAAAATGCGAAAAGAAAATCGTCTAGTAAATAAAAACAGTGCATGATGCTTGTTTAGCCTTGCTACCCCGAGGCTCGCCGGGCTCTGGTTGTTTTGATAGTCCAGTTATTGAGGCGTGCTCCTCTGCTTACTGCCTGTATGGAAGGGCCTTCCTCCCCCTCCTCCTCAATGATAACACAGCAATCCATATCATTATTTTCTGAAAACAAGTTTTTCATTGCTGCGAGCGCCTTTTCTTTGTCCGTCACATAGACGACGTCAGCCTGTTGGAGAGTCTGTTCTATGTGCAGAATCGGCTGCTCCAGTGGGTAGTAAGGACCGCGCCATGGTGGCGACCAGTTGTTGAACTCTTCCAAGGTGTATTCGTATCCCAAGCCGAAAGTGGTGCCATGCTTCTTGAGTGTTATAGGTTTAGCTATTCCTTGGAGGTTTTTGCCGAGTCCTTTGCCAGGCTCGTACCCACTCCAATTCAATATACTCTCGATCTTGTTATCCCACCACTTGTCTTTGTCGATAACATTGACCCGCTCGATGTGGTGATAGGTCTCTCCGCCTATCTTTCTTCTCCCTCCGATTGCTGGAATGGTCTGACGACTGTATATGGGGTTGCTACCATCGCCTTGAATGATCACGTCCTGGTGATTCTATTCGAATTTTACCGGCTGGTGCAGGGTTGATGCTATGGCCCCAGCAGCGTGAATCCATGGCCGCCCCAGTAGCAGGTTATAGGATGCGGGCACGTCTATTACTTGAAAATCAACATCGAACCATGTTGGTCCCATCTGCAAACACAAGCTAATCTTACCGATGGTGGACCTCTGAGACCCATCAAAAGCTTTTACGTTGATTGCTCCTTTTTTTATCTCTTTCAACCCTTTGCCCAACTTTTTGATCATGTGAATACCCCCGCCCTTATGGTCCGGCAGAGGGTTGTTGCGGACGTTTGGGGCGGGATCTTTTGCCAATATAATCTTATTATCGATCAGAGACTGGATCTTGTCCTTCAAGGAACGACATTCCTCGATGGTGTGCCCTTCCATGCCGGAGTGGTATGCACAGGATTTGTTTGGGTTAACCCACTGAGAAGGGTTCTCAGGGGTTGAAGCAGGGATGGGGGTGACATAACCGGCGGCTTTGAGTCTCTCATATAGTTGGTCAATGGGTTCGGAGATGGCTGTGTATTGTTTTGGAGGCCTCCGATCAAAATTAGATCGGGGCCTAGGGAAATTTTGGCGTGCGAGGGGTGATTGCTAATGAGATGGTTGGGAATTGTAAGTTTGGTAGACATATGCGGGTTGGGAATATCTGAGTGAAGTAGGCTGATATATGGGAGGTGGAGATGGTTGATAGGCGGGTGGTGAGGGTGCTTGGTAGTTTGGAGTGGGCTGATATGTGAGTGGAGGTGTCGGGTAGGTTCGGTACTTGATAGGAGATTTGGTTCTTTGTGCAACCATCACGGCTCCTACGTCCCTCTTTTTGGATACAACACCGGACTGCAAGGCCTTATTTGTAGCTTGCAAGGCCTCGAAGTTTGTAACCATACCGCTCTTAATGCCTTCTTCAATTCGTTCCCCCAGTTTGATAATTTCCGAAAATTTGTGGCTTTCGATCATCATTAGTCGTTCATAATATTGCGGGTCTTGGGCTCGGACAAAGAATTTATTCATCTGTTCCTCTTCTAAGGCAAGTCTGACCTTAGCAGCCTCGGACCTTCAGCGAGTAGCATACTCGCGAAATTTTTCTGTAGGTTTCTTCTTTAGATTTTGAATGTAGAACACATCCGGCGCGTTCTCTGTGTTAAACTTGAACCTGTCCATGAAATCGGACGCCATGCCTACCCAGCTTGACCATTTCTTTGGATCCTGGCTGATGTACCAAGACAATGCATCTCCCTTGAGACTCCTCATGAACAGCTTCATGCGGATTCTCTCATCTTTCCCTACCCCAACCAGCTTGTCACAATACGTCCTCAAATGGACCCTAGGATCACCTGTACCGTCAAACATCTTGAACTTTGGAGGTTTGTACCCCTCGGGCAATTCAATATCGGGTTGTATGCAGAGATCTTCATAATTCAACCCCTCAATTCCCTTGTTTCCTTCAACTCCCTGGATTCGTTTAGTCAATTTCTTAAGTTTCTCAGCCAGGTTCCTGATGAGCAAGTCCTTATCATCAGACTCGGGTGTGCCTGAGATGGGTTGGGTGGAGAGTGGCATGGTCTCCACATAGATGGGGGTGTTATGGTGGGTGTGGAATTGGTCATTTGTGGGGTTTTGGAGTTCTGGGAGGAGCTATGGGGTGTTGTTTGTTGTATGGCAAGTGCTGCATTGGGTCTTTGGTGGAACATTATGCGGAGCGAGATGATTCTGTTGCTTCGGGATATTTTGGGGTGGTGTAGGGTTTTGAGTATTGGGAAAGGTGATATCTAGGGTGCTGAGCGAGAATGACAAACTTGCCAGACTCAAACCTGGTGAAGCTCTTCCTGGAACTTTAGCAATTTCAATTCAAGCTGGGATACATTTTCCTTAGGAACCTGAGTACCATGACCATTAGTGACCTCTACCCGTTCAGTTGAATTCTCCTTTCTGACATTGTTCAAATCTTCTATTTTGACTTTGTTCTTGTTTTTGACAGGACTAAGAGGAGGAGTGGGTGGAAGGCCCCTGGATCTTGTGGAATAGGATGATGTTGCCAGAGTGCACGAACTAACCTTTGGGGAGGGGAATAACAAAACAAAAAAATAAAATTGTTGGCCCAAGTTCAGGTGAAGTTTTGAAGAATGACAAATGAACTCAGTAATGGACCAGGTCCATCATGTGAGGCACAATGTTTATCAACCTATGCATGTGAGATACACGTGAAGGAGATCAGTCTCAGTGATCAAGCAGCAATATCTCCTGAACTGATCGAAAAGGTTCCATATTGGATAAGGAGTGAAAGTCTCCTTATGAGAAGAGAACACAATCCGGATAAAGGATAGGGTTGGAGTTTGTGTTGTTCAAGGACTCAACTTCAATGGAAGATCAGCAATTGAGTCTTAATCAAACTCTAATTACTAACTCATTAAATAACAGTGATTGTTCTCTTTTACAGGTATTGCGCAAACGCAGAAGTTAAACTAAATTGAGAGCAAAAGAGCGAGGCAATTTTGCAAGTAATTTATGTGAGATTCAAGTGTGCATTCCTAAAGCTACTTGAACAAGATAGAAGAACCAATTCCATTGTGTCTTTCTTTTATTCTAGTTCAATTGTAGTAGGTGATTTAAACTTGTACCTTTCAGCTTTCATAGAAGCAATTGTATTAGGTATTCTGAGTGTTCAAGTTAGAGTTAACTTGAAGTTGTTGCTATAGCTGAGGCTGTGTGCCACAACGGGATTAGAGTTTAATCCTTAGGTTTACAAGAGTTTTGTAAATGCTGTTTTGGCTCAGTGATTTTAGTGGAAGTTTGGGAAAATCCTACTGAGTAGTAGGTCGTGGTTTTTTCACCTTTTGAGCCAGGTGTTTTCCACGTAAAAGTCTCTGTGTCCTTTATTTTATATACTTTTAATTCCGCAAACAGTAGTAATAAGTACACCTAGAAGAACCAGGTTCTTCTAGAGCGAAAATTGAGTACCACACAAATCACCCCCCCCCTCTCTTGTGTGGTATTGACGTTTAGAACATCAATTGGTATCAGAGCAGGTTATCATTGAAGAGGCTAACACCTTAGGAGAAGATCAACATGAGTGCACCACCTGGGAACTGGGAAGGGCAATCCAATGCTAGGCCTCCACTTTTCAATGGTCAGTACTATTCTTGGTGGAAGAACAGGATGAGAGATCACATCATAGGGGAAGACTATGAACTCTGGGACATAGTCACTGATGGTCCCCTAGCAACCACAAAGAAGAATGCTGAAGGAGTTGATGTGCCAAAGACAAGGGCTGACTGCATTGCTGAAGACCTGAGGAAGTGGGAGAAAAATGCTAAAGCCAAGAAATGGCTTGTGTGTGGACTAGGTCCTGATGAGTACAGTAGAATCCAAAGCTGTACCACTGCTAAGGAAATCTGGGACACCTTGCAAGTGGCTCGTGAAGGAACACCTCAAGTGAAGCGGTCCAGAGGAACACTGCTGTATTCTCAATATGAGAATTTTACTATGAAGGAAGGAGAAACAATTCAAGAGATGTATACTAGGTTCACTACACTAACAAATGAACTTAAATCTCTTGAAAGGATTATTCTCGAAGAAGACAAGGTTGAGAAAATCATAACCAGGGTTCTGCCAGTCTCACGACAAAGCAAAATCACTGCTATTCATGAATCAAAAGATATTGCTACCCTCAGGCTTGATGAACTAATTGGAAACCTCACTGCTATGAATTGAGAAGGCAAACCATGAAGATGGATACACCCAAGAAGGAAAGAAGTCTGGCTCTCAGAATTGCTGAAGGTTCAGAGCTAGAGGAGTATAAAATGGCTAGATCACAATTAAAGAATCTGTGTGCTTTTGATGCTTTTCAATCTATCATTGAACCTAAAAATGTTGTTGAGGCTTTGCAGGATGCAAATTGGGTGAATGCAATGCAGGATGAACTTAACCAGTTTGAAAGAAGTCAAGTTTGGCATCTAGTACCAAGACCAAAGGACAGATCAGTCATTGGTACAAAATGGGTCTTCAGAAACAAACTTGATGAAGATGGAACAGTTACAAGAAACAAGGCAAGATTGGTTGTCCAAGGTTATAGCCAAGAGGAGGGAATAGACTATGATGAGACTTTTGCTCCAGTTGCAAGACTAGAGGCAATCGGACTTCTTATAGCCTTTGCAACACACATGGAATTCACTCTTAATCAAATGGATGTTAAAAGTGCCTTCCTGAATGGCTACCTGAAAGAAGAAGTGTTTGTAAAACAACCTCCAGGGTTTGAAAGCAAGGAATGTCCTGAGTATGTGTACAAATTAGACAAGGCTCTCTATGGACTCAAGCAGGCCCCAAGAGCATGATATGAAAGATTGTCCAAATTCCTGCTGGAGCATGGGTACAAAAGAGGTAAAATTGATAGTACCTTATTCTTAAGAGAAAAAGGTAAGGATATCCTTGTTGTACAAATATATGTTAATGATATAATCTTTGGGGCCACCACTGATAAGCTAAGTAAGGATTTTGCAAAATTAATGGGGAGTGAGTTTTAAATGAGCATGATGGGTGAGCTTAACTTCTTCTTAGGCTTGCAGATCAAACAAAGTCCAAATGGAACCATGATCCATCAGCAGAAGTATACAAAAGAGCTAATCAAAAAGTTTAAAATGGAGGAATCTAAAAAATAGACACACCCATTGCAACTGCCACTAAATTAGACGTTGATGAACCTGGTTCATCAGTTGATCAAAAGTTTTATAGGGGTACGATTGGTTCACTCTTGTATCTCAATGCCAGCAGACCTGATATTGTTTTCAGTGTAGGGATTTGTGCACATTTTCAGGCAAATCCAAAAGAGTCTCACTTGACTGCTGTCAAGAGGATACTAAGATATCTGAAAGGCACCACTGATCTGTGTCTTTGGTATCCCAAAGGTAGCAATTTCAATTTAGTTTGATATGCTGATGCTGATTATGCAGGTTTTCTAGTGGATAGGAAGAGAACCTTAGGTATGGCACACTTACTTGCTTCATGTCTTGTGTCATGGGCTACCAAAAAGCAAAATTCAGTGGCCCTATCTACTGCTGAAGCTGAGTATGTTGCTGCTGCTTCTTGTTGTGCTCAATTACTATGGATCAAACAACAGTTGGTAGATTTTGGAATTGAAGTGGGATGTATTCCAATATTCTGTGATAACACTAGTGCTATAAGTATGACAAAGAACCCTGTTCATCATAGGAGGACTAAGCACATAGATGTTAGACACCACTTCTTAAGAGATAACTATGAGAAAGGATTGATTTCAATTGAATTCTGTGCTACTGATAAACAAATAGCTGACATCTTCACTAAAGCACTGAGTAGAGAAAACTTTTAGAGGAACGGGTTGGAATTAGGGATGATTAAGATCACCTAATAGGTCCAGTTCATAATGCACAATGAAAAAAAATGAAAAAAGAAATAAAGAAATATTATTTTGGTTAGGAGTTCTAACTTTGTGTAAATATATAGATCAATTATTACTCAGTTTCATACTTTAATTAGTATACTCATGTGACATGTGTATATATGACTCACTGATCTCTTACAAAGTTTTTCTATTATGACATTTGAGGCATGTTCAAGAGACTTCTATATGAAGAACCTGGTTCATCAGTATATGTTCATATGAAAGCTCAGGTATGTTTTCTATACTCTTCACAATTAGAAACATTAATTACCCAATCATGAGCAGAAGTCCTACATTCGTAAAATTCCCAGAAATTCTATCCGTTGAGCATTGAACCAGTTTCGTTCTCCTAGAACTCTAAAAACCGGGATTTTGCCTAAAATCTAGCGATGCCTAATAATTACTAAGAGACTGGAATTACACCTTGACTAGACCTCTAATTGACCCCTGAAAAAGCTGTTGTTACTGCACTTATTACTAATTGCCTTTAAATACACACCACACCTCCTCTTTATAATCCCATAATCGTCAAAAATTATATCACCAGTTCTAATTGATTTTCCTCTCCAGAAATCCCAAATCGCCTTTCTTCTCAGAAATTCCCAAAACACTTCTATAGTCGAAGAACCATGTCTAACCCCCAAGATAATCCTAGCACTCCTCCACCACCATCCCTCACTAACACATCCTCATCTACTCCTCCTAGTGAATCCCCAAAACCTAGGTTTCGTAGGCAGAAAATATTGGCTAGAAAAACTGTAGCATCTCGAGCCCTAAGGAAAGTTCTAAATGAGAGATTGAAGGCTAGCCAAAAGAATGAAAGCCCTGCTCACGAATCTGACTCCAGCTCTAAGTCTGAAGCTTTTATTTCCGCCAGTGAAGGTGAAGAACATGGGTCTTTTGACACTGAGAAAATTCAACAAACCCCTAGTGAGGTAAGTTCTTGTGTGGTATTTTCTACTGTGGTTGAAAGCACTGAAAATAGGTTTGTTCTAGTTGGTCCTATTAAAGATGTAAAGGTGGCTGAATCAAGTAGGAGTGGAGGTAAAAGAAAGGAAAAGAGAGAGAGGGAGCAAGTGGTGATGAGAGGGGTAATGGGAAAGAAAATGTTCTTACTATCTGTGGGAGTATTAAAGAAAGTGGCATCAAGTCAGGGGGAAGTGGTTCTGGGGAGGCGGCTGAAGGGCTTGTTCATCTAAGCAAGCAACAAGAAGAACCAGTTTCATCAGCTGAGGAAACCCTGGCTGATCTTCTGAAGAGGGTTGGGGCTAGTTATGATCCAAAGAAGCGCAAAGCTTCTTCACAAAAGGCTCCAACTACTTCCAATCCAACCAAGAAAAGCAAAACTTCATCCCCAAAACCTATTGTTTCCTTCAGTGCCTAAGGGAAGAGCTACTAGAAGCAGGGTCAAATAAAGTGAAGCAGAGTTACAGAAAGCTCTAGAAGAAAGCAGGAAGAAAAAGAGGGAGAAGGGAAAATCAAAGGTTGTAGAAAGCTCTGAAGTAGTAGAAGAAGAGGAGGAGATGGAACTGGTCCATCAAGAAAGAGGAACAACTGAAGAGGTTCCAACACCCAAACCAAAAAGATCCAAGACTTCTTCAAAGGAGTCCTCCTCTGTACCTGTACCTGCTAAACCCTCTTTGGCCAACAGAACAAGATCTATTGTGAAAGGCAAGCAGGTGAAAATTACTGACGAAGATGAAGAATGGAGTGGCAAAGAAGAAGAGGAGGAATCTGAGAAAGAACAAGACAGGTTTGCCATCTTTGGCAAAAGAATTTTTTTGAAAGGAAGGCTGCTGAAAGACCTGGATGAACCAGGAATGAGGAGGTTGGTGGATGCTCTTACTGCACAAGGGTGGAAGGACATGGTCCTTGAAATGGATGGAAGGCTGGCCAGGAAAGAACTGATTGAGTATATGGCTAATGCCACTTTGAAGAATGGGGTAGTCACCATCCTGGTGAAAGGAGTAAAAGTGGAGTTTGATGCACTCAAACTGGGTGAGATTCTTGACATACCTAGTGAAGGGTATGATGACTATACAAGGCAAAGGTGGCCATGTCTGGAATCTTTTCCTACTGCTCTTTAAATCACTAGGAGTTTCTGTGATGCTAAAGCTATTGAAGATGTGCCTGAAGTCAGGTTTGTGCAGAAAAGTGAGATGAGGCCTGAGCACAAGGTCCTATTTGAGTTTGTCAACAAGTGTCTACTGCTCAGACGGGAGAGAAGGCACACTGCCAACTACATGGACCTGGTTCTTCTCGAGTGCCTTGTGAGAGGAATGCAGATCAATTGGCCTGCTTCTATTGTCAAATTACTAGACAGGGTCATAAATGGCTCCAAGGCTCATGCCAATCCATATGGGTTCATATTGACTACTGTTCTAGACAGGCTGAATGTGCCTTTGAAGAAAAGGGAGATGGCATCGAGCAAGGAATATTTTGGTGTCAAGACTCTTCTAGTTTGTGACTATCCAATCAATGCCACCCCAGTTGAACCTGGTTCATCTCTGAAGACACCTATCAACAGCAAAGTTAGGGCCTTGGTTCAGGAGTGTGGAACTAAGGATGAGGAAATTGCTAGGCTCAAGGCACGTGTGGCTGAATTGGAGAATGAGAGAGATGGCCTTAGAACTGAGCTAGCAAAAGAAAAGGAGAAGAGTGATGGAATGCTTCAGAATATCCTAAACCTTCTCCAATCTCAACCATCTAGTTCTTCCAAGTCCTAAGCCTTCCAGCACTTGTCTTTAGATCCAGTCTAGTAAACCCCAGTGACCCGATTTAGGGATGTTTCAGTTTTTTTGCTCATGTTTTGGAAGTTTTTTCTTTCTTTTTGTGGTTTGTTTGTGGAAACATATCCTTATCAATGACAATTGCTATTTCTCTTGTTCTATGCAGCTTTTGCTCTTAATAGTTTAATTATGTCTGTTCATTATTGATAATTTGATTCATGTTTTCACTTGCAGTTGCCTTAGTGGCCATGAGTAATAATTAAAATCTGGGATTCACATTATGTATGCAACTTTTCGATGATGCCAAAAAGGGGAAGAGATATTGTGCTTTACTCTTTATTCTGAATAATGTGATATTTATATCCTAATTAAATCTGGTCCTTGATGATAAGTTAAAATTCTAAGTTAAGTGTTGATGGTTAAGCTGAGTTCTTACATATTTTTTGATCAGTAAAAGCACTGTCATCATCAAAAAAGGGGAATTTGTTGGCCCAAGTTCAGGTAAAGTTTTGAAGAATGACAAATGAACTCAGTCATGGACCAGGTCCATCATGTGAGGCACAATGTTTATCAACCTATACATGTGAGATACACGTGAAGGAGATAAGTCTCAGTGATCAAGCAGCAATATCTCCTGAACTGATCGAAAAGGTTGCATATTGGATAAGGAGTGAAAGTCGCCTTATGAGAAGAGAACACAATCCGGATAAAGGATATGGTTGGAGTTTGTGTTGTTCAAGGACTCAACTTTGATGGAAGATCAGCAATTGAGTCTTAATCAAACTCTAATTACTAACTCATTGAATAACAGTGATAGTTCTCTTTTACAGGTATTGCACAAACGCAGAAGTTAAACTAAATTGAGAGCAAAAGAGCGAGGCGAGTGTGCATTCCTAAAGCTACTTGAACAAGATAGAAGAACCAATTCCATTGTGTCTTTCTTTTATTCTAGTTCAATTGTAGTAGGTGATTTAAACTTGTACCTTTTAGCTTTCATAGAAGCAATTGTATTAGGTACTTTGAGTGTTCAAGTTAGAGTTAACTTGAAGTTGTCGCAACAGCTGAGGCTGTGTGCCACAACGGGATTAGAGTTTAATCCTTAGGTTTACAAGAGTTTTGTAAATGCTGTTTTGGCTCAGTGATTTTAGTGGAAGTTTGGGAAAATCCTACTGAGTAGTAGGTCGTGATTTTTTCACCTTTTGAGCCAGCTGTTTTCCACGTAAAAATCTCTGCGTTCTTTATTTTATGT
The DNA here is from genome assembly GCF_001879085.1 of Nicotiana attenuata. Classification (NCBI taxonomy): domain Eukaryota; kingdom Viridiplantae; phylum Streptophyta; class Magnoliopsida; order Solanales; family Solanaceae; genus Nicotiana; species Nicotiana attenuata. Next base: position 29,103 of record NW_017673644.1, read on the forward strand.
ACTTTTAATTCCGCAAACAGTAGTAATAAGTACACCTAGAAGAACCAGGTTCTTCTATAGCGAAAATTGAGTACCACACAAATCACTCCCCCTCTTGTGTGGTATTGACGTTTAGAACATCAAAAACAAAAAGGTAACCAAGTTAGTGAGGATCATAAAAAAAAATATTGCAATATTTAAACACATAGTGCGGGAATGTAAATCGTGTCCTAATTTGGGGACCTCTTTGTGCTCAAGGTAGGCCTATTAACAAGTTGATTTGGAGAACTTTGAATGCCAAATGCTTCATTTTATTGATAAAAAATAGACGAATCCCAAAACGACACTAAAGGCAAGTAATAAAATCACTACTGGCCGTTGGCCTTATTACGTTCTATAAAGCGAAAAGATAAACTCCTATGTATTTGGTCCCAGAAGGACCTTCCCCAGATTCGGCATCCTTTGCTCCATCGAACAACTTCTCCAACTCGTGAAGTACCAGCAATAGGTAGGCCATGGCCAGATACCCTCATTCGGTTCCCTCAGCATTTTGGCAGTCTTCGACCCTCGTGAGAAACTTTCTTTCTAACTCCACTATGGCTCGCTCCAAGTATCCCAGTCGCTTGTTGGCGTTGACAGCTATGTCCTTCCATTCCTCGATTAACTTCTGATTAGATTCTTGTATCTCGCGGTGCTCACTTTTGCACTCCCGGATTCTCTTGCGTAATTGGTTGTATTTGACCTGTGCCTCGGCCCTTTCATCTATAACTCTGTGACCTTGAGCAAACCCCGACTGACCCAGACCATGGTTGTTTTCTAACCAACCCGAGTAGAAAGGAGCAAAACCAGCATGGTACCTGTCTGGCTCGATGGTATCTCTTCCCATTATGATCTTGCAGTGCTACATATGCTGTTCTTGGCACTTGTAAGGACTATCATCCTCTTGGAATTCGGTTCGAAAATGACTCATCTCGTCGACCCTGGGTATAACCTACTTCCTACCAGCTTGCCTCATAACCCGAAGCGCGACGTAAGGGTATGTCCCCCTGAGACCAATCAATATCAGAAAAGGTGCGTCTCTTGATCGGGCAATGAATTCCTCCATTGGAAACCATTCGAGCATCCACTGAATTTGCTCCTCGGTCATATTATCAAACAGTTCGACACATCCTTTAGCATCCTCCGGCTGAGCAAACATATCGGGGATATAATTTATTCACTTTGGGTGATGGAGAGCGATGTGATCATCCCAGTTCCTACGCCGGATTTCTTGTCAATATTCGCCTCTCTAAAGATGTTCCATGAGCCAGAGTTGGAGTAATAGATTGCAACCTTCAAAGTATTTTGCTCCTCGCTGACACTTCTCCAAGGCTCGATACATGTCTGCAATAATCATGGGTACGATGTTGAACGCTTGCCCATCAATCCCTTCCATTAGGGTTTTGGTTACCATAGCTAGCCTGGTGTGGATTCGTGCTTTCCTCATTGGAAACACGACCAGCCCCAGGAAACAGAACATGAAGATGAAAACTTTACGGTGGATGTGGCCCAAAGATACGAGGGCAAATTCGCCAGAGTAAGTACGGTAAGATTTTCTGTGACCGTACCTTTCATACAAGTAATCAAAAGGAATGTAGGAATCCTTTAAGCATGTTAATTATGGATTCTTCTTCAAACCCATCATTTTCAGGAAGCCCCTACCTTTGCGGTTGTCAGGCATTAGCAAACCCGGAGTCTCCCACACCAAACCGTCCAATCCTCCTATTTCCTCTAGCAAGGGTGTCATCTAAATGTCCCTAAAGCGGAACACAACCCTTTCACAATCCCAAAACAATGTGGCAGCTTCTATGATCTTGTTGTTGGGTTGAATTTTCAGGAGGGATGGTAGATTTCCTAGATATTTTCGGACGAAAGTCTTATCACTAGAGTGAATATCTTTCCACCAGCTTAGCAGTCTTGGGTGGATGTTGGTAACCATGCCGAATCTGGGGATTTCGTGCCTCATTATCTGCAAAACAGAAGGGTTAAACCCTACCCCCACCAGACTCGACTATTTAACATCAACAATTAGCATTAAGCATTTGGTTCTCCAAATAAATGCACAGAGCGTGATGATGTCCGTTTGGGTTTAGGGAAACCCAGTGGACTTTGGACAGGGCTATCTTAAAGAATCATTATGTGGACAACATTACTGATCCGACTAGGTTTGACCATGATGCATGCACAATTTAAATGGAGTAAGGTTTCTATGGGGTTTTAGACTGGTACCCTTGAGCGGACAACTCAAGCGGGAAGGCTCGGAACTGTTGACTACACTGCTGATCGACTAGTTTTACCGCAAATATGCCTTTCCAAATGTAGGGGGTAATGATATAGGAAGAGCGCAACCACTCATTATAAGTGTTGCTATAGTATTTGTTTTGGAACGAGTGGAGTATGATGTTGAGTATGATTATGCAATAACTAATAGCATGTTGACATGTATTTGCACATTAAGAAAACGATAAATACATCAGTTTCATAATTTAAAGCAATAAGGGAAAGAAAACAAGGGAGACATGTCAGTTTTGCTTTTTAAAGAAGAAATTAAATGCCAAAAGAAATCAAACAGATAATTGCACGTAGAGAGAGGTACAAATTCACAAGAATAATTTGAAATGGTAAAAGCCTAAAAATCCCCAGCAGTGTCGCTATACTGTCGCGCCCCCTTTTTTCCCTCCTCGCGGCGGGAGAATCGGGTTTATGACATTTTAGGTATGGGGCAACTCGTTCCTTTTGGGAACTGGGTTTTGCATTTTTTTTGAAGAGTCGCCACCTAATGATTTATGGTGCATTAGGACACCTACAAGGTTCAACTACAACTACGCTTTTTGATAACCAGAGATAGGGTAAGGGCTTGAAATTATCCTAAGGGAAAGGTGTTAGGCACCCCTCAGGATACACTAGTGTGGTTCCCGGCCAGACAATTATTTTGTGAATTTGGTGCAATTAACAAGTAAACAGATAAGGCCCAAATAGAGGGGATTTTCAATACACAAATGCTTGGAAGTAAACAAAGTATGAAAGAGCAATTATTAAAAGACTGATTTTTGAAAAGGAGTCAAAATAATTTAAAGACAAAGAAAGGGAAATGGGGTCCTAGGTTTATTCATAATATGTATCACATTAATGAAATACCCGGTAATCACTGCTCAAAAGAGGGGCTACACGTGGTATTAGCGCACCGGTGATCATATCCATATCTACCCTTCCCACCCCGTTAAGGTATTAAAGCGCGGATTGGTCTCGACCACTATAGCATGCTATTACCCGCCCCATTCCTATCAGTACCGGAGGCATTTAGGACTACTATTCCTAAAGGGAGGGGTATTAGGCTGATTTGGGGTTTCAAAGGTGAAAAGATCTAAGGCAACATACAAAACATATAGGACAACACAATAACAGGGGAAGCACATAAATAATGAAGGCTCACATATACCTCCTCAAACAAAGCAATCAATAGTATGACTTAAACAACAAGTAGGGTCTGAAAATTTTAAGGCAAAAGGGAAGTTTAAGTTGTTGAAGCAGACCAATTTATTACATAACTCAGATAAGAACTCCGAATCAGGCCTGCCTGCTGGTTGTAACAATTACTAGTTGTGACAACCCAAAGGGTCATCATCGTTTTTAATTAATTCTGTGCTTTCGAGGCCTTGAAAACCTCATTTAGAGTTGCCTCAATTTGCGTGCACAGTCTGGGCGTGTAGCCGGAAAGCTTAAATATGAAATTCTATGAAAAATGCTAAGTTTTGAGTTTAAAATGAATAAGTTTGACTTCAGTCAACATTTCGGGTAAACGGACCCGGACCTGTGATTTTACGATCCCGGAGGGTGCGTAGGAAAATATGGGACTCGAACGTATGCCCGGAATCGAATTTTGAGGTCCCGAGCCCGAGAAATGAATTTTTAAAAGAAATTGTTTTTCTGAAATTGTTAAGGAAAAATTGAAATGATTTTTGATTGGAATGTGTTGGTATCGGGCCCATATTTTGGTTCCGGTGCCTGGTACAGGTCTTATATGTGAATTAAGATATTTCTGTAATGTTTGGTTAAAATCGGACGTCGTTTGACGTGTTTCGGACTTGAAATCCTAAATTCGAAACTTAATGAAGTTTGAGGAAAAACTCTTGATTTTGAGGTTTGATTCATTGTTTTGATGTTATTTTGGCAATTTAATCGCATGGATAAGTTCGTATGATGTTGCTGAGTTAGTTCATGTGTTTGGTTAGGAGCCCCGATGGCTCGGGTGTGTTTCGGAGGTGTTTCAGAATGGTTTTTGGCTTGGAAAAGTTGCAGAAAATAGCAGTTCTGGTGTCCAGGGATTTAGTGCTATGCGATCGCATAGTATGTCCCGCGATCGCATAGTGTAAAACTTCAGGGTCCCGTTTTGTTCTATGCGTTCGCTTGCATCTCTCCGCGATCGCGTAAGGTTAAGTCTGACAGGTCCTTCTTTTGTTTTATGCGATCACACTGTCTACTCCGCATTAGCCCCCAGCCTTCCTTTCCTTCTATGCAATTGCATGGTATAGTCTGCGATCGCAATGCTCAGCCCCAATTATTATATGCGATCGCATCCTTTGGTCCGCGATCGCGTAGGCCAAATTCTCCCAGTTATTTTAAATATTCAGAAACAGTAGCCATTCGGGATTTTCATAGAACTTCTCAAACTCTTTCTTCTCCAAGGTTCTAAGGAGACTATTGAAGCATCCTTTCACCATTAACTCGTGGGTTAGTAATCTTTAACTCATTTTCTTCATTTTTCATCAACATCTATTGAAATTCTAGGCCTAAATCATGTGACTTAAGGTAGAAAATTGGTATTTGGGTAGAGTTAGGGCTTTTTGATTTTTTTGATTTAGACCTTGTTTTGGGGTCGAATTTGAAAACAAATTATATATTTAGGCTCGAGGGTGAATGGGGGATTTGATTTTGGTCCGAACCTCATGTTTTGGCCAAGCGGGCCCGGGGTCGATTTTTGAGTTTTTGGAAAAAAATGATGGAAAAGCTATAATTAGGCATTGGGTTCTTGTTTAGCATTTATTGATGTATTGAAGTCATTATTGTACAGATACAATTGATTTGGAGCCGAATTCGAGAGGCAAGGCGGTTATTGAGGATTGAATTGGCCGTGGAAGTTTGAGGTAAGTGTTTGGTCTAACCTTAGCTTGAGGGAATAGGAGTTTAGTCTTATTTGCTACTTGCTAATTGTCGAGTACGATGTATAGGCATGGTGACGAGTATCTATACATTGGTGTCTAGCATGACCGTGAGTCCTATATTGTGATTTCCATGACTTCGTTGTATCATTCATGCCTTGGTGATTATTTCTATTTGTTGAGCAAAGATGTGGAAAGAATCGTGATTTATGGATATTGAGGAGCGTTGGCTCCAGTTGTATAGCGAATTGAGAAAGTATAAGTGATAATTGAACCTCTAGAGCATTGGCTCGAGTTGTGAAGTGAATTGTGAAGTAAAAGTGAGGAGAGAAAAGATCATTATGATGTCCCTTGGCGGGCTATTGTCGAATTGTGGTTCGCTTGTATTATGTTCTTAATTGATATTACAGATGCTTAGTTTAATGATTCCTTGTGTTGAGTAAGGACTAAAGTTATAGCTGCAGTAGTTAGGTGTTGTAATAGGTTTGGTTATAGCTGAGGTGTTTAGGTGTAGTAACAAGTTTGATAATAGTTGTGGTAGTTAGATGTTGTAACATTAGATGTTGTAACAGGATTGATTATAGTTGTGGTAGTTAGATGTTGTAACAGGATTGATCATAGTTGTTGTAGTTAGCTGTTGTAACATGATTGATTATAGTTGTGGCAGTTAGATGTTGTAACAGGATCGGTTATAGCTAGGACGTAATTACTCATGCTATCGAATCCCTTGTCGGGATAGTGTGGACCTTATCGATCTCTTGTCGGAACTCTCATATTAATTGTAAATATTATATATATGGGTCGGGTTGCGCGCCGCAATAATATTAAATATGGATCGGGTTGCACGCCGCAACAATACTAAATATGGATCGGGTTGCACGCCGCAACAATATTAAATATTGATCGGGTTGCACACCGCAACAATATTGTATATGGATCGGGTTGCACGCCGCAACAATATTAAATATGGATCGGGTTGCACGTCGCAACAATATTAAATATGGATCGGGTTGCACGCCGCAACAATATAATATACGGATCGGGTTGCATGCCGCAACAGAGATATAATGATATGGGAGCGGGTGGTACGCCTACCACGAGATATAATGAAATGGGAGCGGGTGGTACGCCTACCACGAGATACATGAAATGGGATCGGGTTGCACGCCCGCAACGAGATATGTACTGACAATGAAACCTGCCTTTATTTCCCCTATCCGTGTTAGCGTTAAATTATTGATGTTCTTTATTATTCTCTTGATATTCTGTTTTTACCTGTTATCCCCCGAAGCATGTTTCCCCCTCCCATCCTTACTTGCTTATACTTGCTTTACTTTCCGCTGTACTTTATATAACTGCACAGGTTTATTTGATAGTCTGGTCCTAGCCTCGTCACTACTTCGCCGAGGTTAGGCTAGGCACTTACCAGCACATGGGGTCGGTTGTGTTGATACTACACTCTGTGCTCTTTTGCACAGATCCAGGTATTGGACAGCATCAGTAGTTGGAGGGCTTCCTTCAGTCCACCCGGAGACCCAAGGTAGATCTGCAGACGTTCGCGGGCCCTGGCGTCTCCCTCTATCTTTATTCCATGTTTCATTTTCTTTGTTTCAGAAACCACTTATTGTATTTTCCTTTGGACTTTGTTTGTAGTGACTCTTAGACAGTTTGTGACACTTTGACACCAGATCTTGGGTAGAGGCTTATGTTGGATTTTCGCATTTTTTATTCAGTTTCTTTAATTTAAGACTTCCGCTTTATTATAAAATTCCAATGTTGCATGCGATTGCTGATACTTGCTAAAAGAGGTAATTAAGGTTTGGCTTGCCTAGCTCTCACCAGTAGGTGCCATCACGACTCTCGAGGGTGGAAATTCCGGGTCGTGACACTAGTTAACGGAAATGGGTTCAGCTTTATTTATTGTTATTACCTAACGTTCGCCTAAGTGTAAAATCCTATGAGCATGGTATCTATTACAGATTCTGAATGTGGCAAAGCAGTAACAAACTAAAAACGAGCGGTTTGAAATCCTATAGGCATGCTTGCTAAGCTTTGTTAAATAGGGGATTAATTACTAAAAAAACTGGTTCAGAATAGGCTGCTTTTAAATTAGCTTAGTTATAGATTCTGCAAATGATGGTATCCCTTATTGCTGGTTGTTTTTAACTCCTATAGACATGATATCTAGTGTTGCTGATTTTAATTCCTATAGACATGATTTCTACACGTTATACTGATTTTGAACATTATAAGCATGATATCCGTTTATAGCCGTTTAAATCCTAGAGCATGATGTCTAGGTGGTAACAAACGTGCAGAATTTAAAGTAAAGTCCTATAGGCAGGTTATCTAGGGGCAAAGTTTGAATATGCAGGATTTTAAATGAATCCCTATAGGCATGGTGTCTAAAGTGCATAATTGAACATACAAGATGTAAAACAGTCCTATAGGCATGCTTTCTAAGTGCAAAATTGAATCATTCAAAAAACAAATCCTATAGGCATGTTTTCTACCCTTGAGCATGCATAGTTACCCATCCCTTTTCACTAGCCAAACCCCAAGTGTTCATTACAAATTATTACAGACCAGTTGCTGAATTACATCAAGAAAAATACATAAAAAAAAGATAGTACAACCATAGGAAGCCTAATTCTGACTTCCTCTTTGAGTTATGGAACAAAATGCCTCACGTACCACTTGTTTCAGAGCCTTTCTCAGACCTGGGTGTGTCAGAGTTCCCTAAGGGACTCGAGGAACCCCGAGCAGTGCTTACACCCAGGTTCAATAGAACCAAATAGAGATTAGTGCAGTGTGGAAGGGCCAGCCCTTATGTGTCCAAGTTCAGAGGGAGCTCATGGGTCCCAAGGCAAGGCTCACACAAGAGGGGCAGAACTTAAGTCTAGGAAGGTAGTGAAAGTGCAGGAATAGAGATAAAAAATAATGAGGTGGTAAAGGAGAGGGGTAAAGGAGAGGGGTAAAGGTAATTAGTAAAATACAGAATTGATAACTTCGTACAAAGGGGGTTAGGGGTTGGGAATTCATTGCGAAGAGCCTATGTACTTAGGCAAGGGTCAGCCTTGGGGATGCACAACAATAGAAGATGCTGGCATGCCTATAAGCAAACCAGAACACACAACAACCAGAGAAAACATGGAGGTTGTGATCCCAGGGGTATCAAGTTTGGGTCATGGACTGCAATGTTCAATGTTGTCATGCCCCAAACCAACCACATATACCAAACATATTGGGGACAGGGATTTAAGGTCCACAAGCCATGATAAGTAATTAACGGAAGCACTAATTCAGAACAGAAAAGGCAGAATACAACATGCTTAATAATAGAACTCAGTTAAATACAAATAGGAGACAAACAGGAATGAAAGAAACAGTAAAGAAATATGTTGTTGTTGATGCTGAAACTTAGTTAAAACATACCAGCTAGAGAAGCAAAGTGCAGTAAAGAAAAGTAAGCAGGACTCCAAAGTCTAGCTTTGGCTTTCAGCCGGCTAAACAGACAGTAGCACAAGTAGCAGTAAAGCAAGAGAGAGTTTATTAAATGTAAGTGTGTGTTCTGAACTTAAATCGTTCGTGTCTTGAAAGAGGAGAAGTATGGAGTATTTATAGCTTCTTGAAAACGAGTAAGAGAGAAGTAATAAGCTACAAACATGGAAACAATTGCTATTCAGAATCAATTACACATATTATTGCCTTTAATTAAGGGATCACTTTCTTAACGGGCAATGACAGATTCAAAATAAGGAATGAAATCAATTTATAGGCAGACTGATTATTGCCATAAAAGAAGTAGTAAAACAATTGAATAAGTGATTAAGTCTAAATACAGGAATATAGTAAGGCAAGACAAGGAAAGAAATCAATTAACCTTAACGGGCGAGTAAAATCAGATTTTCACAAAAGAAATGTTTGAAATCAGTCACAGAATTGAAGATCAAACAGGGAAACTTAGCATATAAATAGAGTGCACAAACACCAGACATGCGAGGCCAAACTATTGGCAAAAGGAAACAACATGTGATATAGCACAAAGTTAGTAGACAACAAACATTCGAAGCCTGATAGTCACGTAGGTCAAGCATCACTGACTTAGTAGTAGAGAAAAAGATAGAGTATCAGAAGCATGTAAAGGGTAAAGTGAAAAGCCCTTTTGAAGACATAGTCGAGTTTCAAAGATAGTAAGAACCCAGAATCACATAAAGAAAAAAGATGCTGAAACAAAGGAATTTCAAATCAAGTCGAGCAACTTCAAACAGATGAATTGCACAATCAGTTTTAGAAACTCGAATAAACCCCAAATAAATTAGGGTTTTTGAAACCAATCGAGTTTAGAGATGCTAAACAAGTAAATCAAACAAACAAATAGTCTCAGGAACTCGAGTAGACCCAAAATTAGGGTTTTCAACACCAATCCAGTCTAGAGATGATAAACAAGTAAATCAAACAAGTACTAACAAATGGACTCAGAAACCTCAAAAGAAATTAGGGTTTTTATCATGCAAACTCAGAGAGGAGAACAATATGAGCAAACATAGCAAAACATGTCAAAAATCAGAGAAAGTTTTGAAATAACTTAACAAGAAAACCCTAGTCGGAAAAGATAAAGAGTTTTGGAAGCATATTTTTAAAAGAAACTTCGAGAAAAATGCTTAGAAGTTCAAAGCAAACATAGATCTGAAGCATATCTGAAAGAAATCGAAAGAACCTTAGAGATTAGGGTTTCAGAAGTACCCCAAGTGACGAGAAAGGCCTTGAAAGCCATTGATCTAAGCAGGAGAGTCAAAGGTCTGACTCAAGTGGCGATGGCTGGCCGGAGAAAGATCAGAGACGACCAAAGAATGGTCATCGAGCAAAGTCTGGACCAAGCCCTTCATGATCTTGTCATGAGACCATATAAACGAACACGTAGAAGCCATGAGAGGCTGATACAGGTCTCCGATGACCTTGGAAGGCCATGGATTAGAGCGGATTAGGGTGACGGCGGCTAGGGTTTGAGGGTGGTGTAGAGAGGATTTGAGAGAGGAGGGGGATTCAGAGGCGGTGTGTTGTGAGGAATGATAGGGTTTAGGGGGTAGTTGTGGATTAATTTAGGTAAGGGGGTCTGATGGCCATTGATCATTTTGATCAACGGCTTGGATTGAACGGGTAAATGGGGCGGTTTAATAGAATAGGGTTTGGGTCGGTTCAGATTGCGATTAGGTCGAAGTAATTGGGCTTCAAATTGGGTTCAATTGGGGTTCAACAGGCTAAAACTGAAATAAAATGGAGCTAACATTTAAATAGCCAATTTTTCCTATTTGATTTATAAAAAATAATAAAATAATTTCTGTAAATAAATTAAAGGTACTAAAATGATTTATAATTTAAAAATACCAGACCTAATTTTGTTAACATAAATGCAATTAAATCTTAAAAGAGGCTAATATTGCAATATATGCAATTTAGCTAAAAAAAGTACTAAATAAATTTGTAAAAATATGCAAAAAATTCCCTTGGCCATATTTGGTATCGATATAAAAGTGCAATAAGGGAATCGCCAAAAAATGACAATTTTGGAAACAATTACTGAATTTTGTGGATAAATAGGAGAATAAATAGATTAAAAAATCTTTTAAAAATTAAGGAAAAGTAAAGAAGTACTTGGATATATGCATATATGCATATATATGTCATTTTGAAGCTATTTTTTATATTGAAGATATATAGGGAGAAATTGGGTGTCAACAGTGACATTATACAATTATTCCTGGATTTCTAAATGAAACCAACACTGAACTGAAAATGAACACTAACCTAAACCAATTTCAACAAAGCAAATAGAAGACGCTCATCATCTGACCTAGATCCATACTACAAAAAATTTAAGCACTATATACTCAACAAAAGGATTTTTTAGCCAACCACAAACCAACATAACAAGCTAAAGTCCTAATCCAACCTTGAAAATGAGATATAGCATTAGTAATGTAAATGCGCAAAGGAACACATAATGTAGAGCTAACTAAATACAGAATCTGGACAAAACTGTAAAGCCACATGAATAATTATTCAGCAAAGCTAACATTTATCCTTAAGTCTCCACACTTGATTACATATTTTAGATTTGCACTTCACATATCACTCAAAGTCCAAGGAATACATGTATGTCAAAATAAAGCAAAAGAGAGTGAGGATTCAGCAATAGCAAAAACATGAGCCAAGCAACAAATCAAACAACAAGATTCAGCCCCTTTTAAACCGTCTTTAGACCCAGCAAACCAGAGATTCCGTAAGAAAACCTTTTAAGTACTCCAAAACAAAAAATCCAGGTAATAACAGTTCAAGACAGACTAAGGAATGCAGATAATTCAGGGTATTTTTAAGACGGCCAATCTCTGATTTTTTTCAAGGAGAGGGTTTCTATATATAACCCTTAAGGGGTGCCATCTGCTGCTAAAAACAAAATGGGAATTATTCCCTCACAAGGCATTTTTCCTAACAGAATTAGGACAGTTGTCAACCTTTAATTGGCTCCAGCATTTGTGCTGGCCAAAACTGGGCCAGCTGCCCCAGATTCTACAAACTTCCCTTCTGAAAATCTGACTTCCATCTCCTAAAATAACCTCCTAAGTTTTCAACTATTCGATTAACCCTCTAGAAGTTTTTAACAATTTACAAACTGAGGCAAACATCACAAAGCAGATGGGTGTGAGTGAAACCAATCAAACAATAAACAAATACCAAAAAGGTGAATATCCGGACCCTTAACACCAATCAGAAGGATTCAATTTCATGATGAACTCCCAAAATCTAATTTTTAACGGCTAGTGACAAACTTGACTACAATTAAAAGAAGAATGGACATTGAGCATTTAAAAACACTGAATCACCAAAAACCCTAAAATCTAAATCATGCAATTAAACATCGGAATATAAAAGAAACAAGAGAAAATAAGAAGAACAGACAATTATGGTAAATCCTGACCTAGACATCCCAGAATCCAAATTAATCAAAATAAACAAAACCCAATCTACTGATTTGAACAAATAAATAACCTAGAAAAATAGGAAAGCGGGTGGTTAAAATTAAGCGAAAAATCAGGAAGCAAACAAAATAAAAACCAATGAAAAAGCGGTGAGATACTGGCTAACCGGAAAAGGCTTGGTGACTGAATCCAACCAACGACCAAGAAGGGCGAAGAAACAGTGGCTGGCTAAGTGGTTGTGGCTCTCAAAATCGAACCAAACCTCGTATTAGTCAAGGGATCTCAACGAGAACGCTTGGCTAACACGAGTCTTGTGTCGTATTGAACTCTAGAGGTCAAAGAGTCGGACTTAAAAGACTAGGTTTTTTTTTCAATTTTCAGACCCAAAATTCGGGGAATTTGAGGGTGTTTTGGGGGAAATTGATGATGGATTTGGGAAGAGGAGGGGATAGGGGTTCCCTAGTATCAATTTGGGGAGGTTTGGAGGGATTAGAGTTTTGGGATTCCAATCTCAGATCTAAGATTCGAGACTTTCGGCAAGGATTTGAGGGAGATGGGTTAGAGATTTGGAAAGGGGAGGGAAAGGAGATCACAGGGTGTAATTTTGGGGTGGTTTGGAGATCGGCCGCCGCAGTGAGGTGATTTTTTGCGGCGGAATACGGCGGAGACAGCGGGGGTTCTCGGGGCGGCTAGCGTTTGTTTCTTCAGTTGATGGAGATGGACTGGGGAGGGTCGAATGGGTAT